>NW_026716659.1:0-16414 GCF_029784015.1 Lycium ferocissimum
TCATAAGCAACTTCATATGCCAAACAAAATAAAATATGGCCTCGCTTATTGTCTTCCCGCGATTGTTTCGAATTATCCGATTGCACTAAAATGCGGGATATAACACTAATGTTGCTGGGCTACGATGACAGATTATGGGCGAAGCACATCATGCTCGTTATTCTATACATCCGGGGTCAACAAAGATGTATCATGACCTTAGATGCTTATATTGGTGGGATGGCATGAAAAGAGACATAGCGGAGTTTGTTGCCCAATGTCCAACCGTCAACAAGTTAAAATAGAGCATCGAAGCCCGGAGAGGATTGCTGAGGCCATAGAGATCCCCCCACGGAAATGGGAGGCGAGTAATATGGATTTCATTGTGGGCTTGCCTCGTTCCGGTGCAAATACGATTCCATATGGGTCATAGTTGATAGGCTCGCGAAGTACGCTCACTTTACTGCCGGTCGAACGACGTATTCGACAGAAGACTATGCAAAGTTATACATCAAAGAGATAGTACGACTCCACGGGGTTCCAGTGTCTATTATTATGGATGGGGCGCAATTTACGCCTAATTTCGGAGATCCTTTCAAGAAGGTTTGGGAACGCAGAAACTCGGACGACATTCTATCCGCAAACCGACGGACAGGCGGAGCGCACTATCCAAACCCTTGAAGACATGCTAAGAGCATGCGTGCTAGATCTTGGAGGCAATTGGGACGATCACCTGCCACTTATTGAATTTGTGTACAATAATAGCTATCACTCTAGCATTCAAATGGCCCCATATGAGGCTTTGTACGGGAGAAAGTGTAGATCGCCTATTGGATGGTTCGAGGTAGGAGAGGCACGAGCTTAGTAGGCCCGGATCCGATTCGACGGGCGGTAGAAAAGGTCAAGCTTATTCAAGAACGGCTACTAACACTCGAAGCCGTCAAAAATCATATGCGGACAACCGTCGGCGAAACTTAGAATTCAAAGTCAATGATTGGGTGTTCTTGAAAGTATCACCAATGAAAGGGGTGATGAGATTTGGTAAAGAAAGGAAAGCTCGGTCCTCGTTATATTGGGCCTTACAAGATTGTGCGCAAAGTGGGCGAGTAGCATATGAGTTGGATTTACCCCCTTAATTAGAATCAGTCCACCCGTATTTCATGTATCTATGTTGCACAAGTGTGTTGGATATCCTCAATTGTTCCCGTGGATGATGTACAAGTCACGAAAAAATTGTCTTATGAAGAAATCTAGGTTGCTATCTTGGATAGGCAAATCGAAGGCTTAGGACCAAGGATGTAGCTTGACCAAAGTTGCAACAGAGGAACAATAACGGAGAAGAAATGACTTGGGAAGCCGAGGAAGAAATGAAGTCAAGTACCCGCATCTATTTCGGCCTCCGGAAGATATACAACCGAGCCCTCGGTACCCTCGTGTATGTAATGTTACTCCAAAATGATCCTTTGATCGAATTTTGGGTGATTATGACAAGATGATAGTAGTATAGGTATAAGAAAAGCTCCGGTATGTTCTTAAGTCCTAAGAGACTAATATTCGAGGACGAATGTTCCTAAGGGGGAGGGATTATTACACCCCAAGTTTCGATGCATTGAGATTTACTAGGAGTTAGCTAGTTAACTATAGGCACCGGAGTTATTGTCGAAAGGATGCAAGATCATTGATGCTCGTTTGGCAATACAGGAGTTCGAGTCCGTGTAATAGGTTATGGAAGAAAAACTAAGGACAAGGCCATTTTCCCGGTTTTGATTTAAAGCGCAAGTCACTTACAAATATTATTGGCATGGAATATTAAGGGCAAACTTGGAATTCGGAAACTATTATATTTCAAGGACTAAGTGTACATGTGGACAAGATGACTAGGCAAGCAAGAAATAAAATTGGTCATCTTTGTGACTTAAGGAAATTCTAGAAACTTGGAGAAAAAGAAAGAAAAAAAAAAGGAAAAAGGGGCACATGGCCGGCCATTTGCCCATTATTGTATATATATATATATGTGTGTGTGTGTGTTGGTCAAGGAAAGACCATGCTTCACCATTTCTCTAGAAATTTAAAGAAAACTAGAGAGAAAACAACAAGGCCATTCGGCCAAGCTTGGAAAAAAAAAGAGAGAAAAACCGAGAGAGAAAGAGGAGGAAGGGACCAAAAGAAATAATTCCCTCTAGCAATTCAACTCATTAAGAGGTGGAGAACAACATAGGGTGGTCGTTGGAATAGTTAGAACGAGAATTGGTTCAAGAACAAACTCTAGTTAGGTTGAAGAATCAAGCGGAAAAGGTAAGGTCCAATCTCCCTTTTTATATGTTATGTATGGTTGTGTATGTTGTGAAGTGTGAAAATGAATGAAACCTATGAAAATAGGGATGTTGAAGTGAAACCGTGACTATGTATGTTTGGCCGTGTATATGTGTGTGATGTTAAGGTGATGAATTAATTCCAATTAGCATGTTAATTGTTGTAGTATGTTGAAGTGGATGGAAATCATGAACCTCAAATGTTGGTGTTGAACCGTGGGAGGTTGTGTGTGGCCGTGTAGGGGCTGTTCTTGGAAGAAACATGATGAGCTAATTTTATGTAGAATTTTGGTTGTTGTTTGTTGTAGATTCTATGATGAAAATGAATGTTTGATGACTTATGTTGATGTGGCAATTGTTGTGGGCTGTTTTGGAGTAATACGATGTTAATATAGGTTGTTGTGTTCATAAGAATGATGATTGTTGGCATGCGGATTGTTGGCGTAGTTTATGAATTCGGTAGAACAATTAAATGGTTGAATATTAAATTGACTAGTTATGGAAATTGGAAAACGGCGTGTGGGCTGTTTTATGGAATACTTTGATATGGGAAATGATATCATTGATATTGGTATTGTTGTTGTTGTTGTTGGTTGATGAATTGAGAATTGGGTGGGCACCTAAACGGGGGAGATCTTTGCCCGATTTTCGATAGAATATAAAGATAGCTTAAGATGAAACTTGAGGTAAGTATGTAATACGGAGACTAACATTAGTGTGAATTCTCTCGAATGTAGATTTGTGAGCTCGAGCGGATAGGCGTAGCCAATAGGAGGTCGAGCAGGTATGTTAAGGCTCATCCCTTCTTTCTTTGGCATGTCTTAGTTGAGAATAAGTTATGGCACGAACTTCGAGGCAACTCTATTCCGGTGATCCGAGCATGGTTATGATTCTCATTGGCTTCTTGATATTTGTATTCTTAATGTGGTCAAATCCTAGTCCTTATGTCATGTGTGTAACCAAGTTTCAAAATTGCATAAAAACTTTGTTTTCAAAAGAGTTTGTTTCTAAACAACCCCGAAACTACGAAAGTCCGTAACTTTCACAGACAGAACCGGATCGCCCCGATATGATCAAAAATGATTCCATGGTGTATGATGACTACGTTTTCCATAGGCGGGCCGCCCTCGGGTCGACGCCGGTTCGTGGGTCCCGCGACTCCCCTTTATGTACTTCTGACGACCTTTGGAAGGATATGATATGAATATGATATACGAATGTGGTATATGAATATGATATACGAATGTGATATATGACTATGATATATGAATATGACATATGAATATGATATATGTATATGTACATGGGAATATGGAAAAGGGCGAGAGCGTTATATACGCGTAACCACCTGATCAGTTGGTATGATATGACATGATACCGTCCCGGACGCGGGATATGTGGATATGGATCGGGCCGTACGTTCCTCGGCACTATTATATTATATATGGATCGGGCCGTACGTTCCTCGGCACTATTATATTATATATGTGGATCGGGCCGCACGTTCGCAAAGAATGTATTCTATGGATCGGGCTGCACGTTCCGCAGCAATACAATATTATGTTATATATATATGGATCGGGCTGGACGTTCCGCAGCACTAAGCATGCATGATACCCGCCTAAAAGGCACTCAGTTGCACCGGTTGCTCTTTATCCCCTGATATGATATGTCCTATGTTTTCGTTTTGTTATAGTTCATGCTATGTATCCTTCCCTTATCTTGTTACTCATGCCTTACATACTCAGTACATTGCTCGTACTGACGTCCCTTCTTGTGGACGCTGCGTTCATGCCCGCAGGTAGACAGGTAGACGCATCTGATCCCTAGAGGCCCCACCAGCAGCATATTGGAAGCGCTCCAGTTGTTCCGGAGCTCCAGTTCACTGGTACTACTTTTGTGTACATATTTGGGCACGGTAGATTCCGGCCCCGACTTGTGGATATATGTATCTTATTTAGAGGCTCGTAGACAGACGTGTACAGTAAGATGTTTGTAGTCCTGCTCGCCTTTATGGCTGTATAATTTTTTTGGATGAAATCCACAGGCACTCGTTCACGAGTATGTTATTGATAGTGATACTGAGTAAGATATGATTGTATCGTCCATATGGCCCACTCAGTAGCACGAATAGAACACATGATAAGAGGTGCCGGTAGGGTACTACCGGGCACCCGTCACGGCCTCGGATGGGGTCATGACAAAGGGAGCGCTCAACAATGACCGAAGGAATCCTAAGTGGTGAATCATCCAAATAAGACCGTACCGCGCGGCATGAAACGCGACCCCCGAAGAAAGGGGGTCGTACGGAATATGTCGAGTATACAAAGCATGAAACATAGTAAACAAGATCATAGTTAAAGCCAGAAGTACAGAAAGTAAATGCAATATCCAAAAATATCAAAATGCTTACTCATAAAAACACAAATCATGCATGGGGCTCTTAGAACTATGGTCGCCCGCGTCGGTGGCGCCATAACACATCATACTCCGAGAAGATTTCATATCTCGAAACTCGACATATCACATAACACACCGTAACACCGTAACACATCATACGCCAATATACTCGGTACCGGCCCTGCAATGAGGGGCTCGGCGAACCGGACACATCATACTCCGGAATATATCATAGTGCGCACGAAGCATAACCGGCCCGGGACTCGGTGAAGGAGGTAATAACAGAATGCACGAGCAGAGTCGTGAGCAACTATATGCAATTTAAAATATTTTCAAGGACCTAATAGAATATCCAAAATGAGTCATCGTTTAAAAATCAAGACGATAGTCAAATCATGTTTCTTTCGGACGTCGTTCGAGAACATATCAAATCGAACTTTAGGACTCGTAGATACGTATCAAACCATAGGAAATAGCTTATGGAAATTGTGGGCATGATCGTCATTACAAACCCGATAGAGAAGTAAGTAACCAACGCTCGAGGGTTAAGACGATAGTCACACCAAATTCCTCCAAAAGTCGTTAGTACTACACAAGGGAAAGTCTCGGGGCCCACGGACGAGTATCAAACCAATCCGAGTCCATCTATGAAAGTTGGAGACCTTATTCATTATAGGATCTCCTACGAACGTTTCGAAGCGATCTGAGCTCGTCTATGAAAGTTACGATTGTTCGTAGTTATAGAATCCTTTAAAAACAACATTCTTTATGCAAAATTTGAAATCCAATTGTACAAAAGACTTAAGAACCATAAGTTGACCATATAAAGGACGTTAACGTTAAGAAGTAAATAAGAATCATATACGTGCTCGAATCTTAAGAATGAAGTTCCCCCGAGACTCGTACTTACACTAGGACATGCCAAAAGAAAGAAAAGTTAGGCTTTACATACCTCGTCCGCTTCCTAGATTAATCCAAACTTACGTCTTGGCTTCTCCAAAATCTACAATAACATCATTAGACGCCCAACATTAGTCGTAAGCTCTTAGAAATCCAATTCTAAACTAGCACTCCATTTACGAAATTTGGGCGACATTTCCCAGTAAATTCAACATCCCCGAGATTTCAACTCTGCTAAATCTTCAACAACAATACCAACAACCATTCTAACAACATCAATAATTAATTCAAAAGGCATTCTACCATCAATAACTCTTTTCTACATATTTCGACGACATTCCATTTTCATCCAAATTAACCACACACTCTCAAGCCAACACTAATGCACACACATTCAAATACTAATCCAAAATTACTCAAACAAGATTCAAGAACATTTCAACCAATCCACAAAGTGTCCAAACGGCCCAACCAATATACTACATAACCCGAAGTCTTCCAAATTCAATCAAAATTACTACAACACATTTCTTTCTTCCAAATTCATACACTACATCAACATTCCACACATTAACAACATTAACCACAATAACACAAAAACTATATTAAAATTACATTATCTGCTCCAACAACCTACAAACGATTCAAACTTCCATTTAAATCATTAAACCATCATTTTCATTATGGAATCCATGCACCAACAACCAAAAACATTAAATAAAATTAGTTCTCCACTTCTACGCAACACCATGCACACACGGCCACAACTCCAACATGACTATTTTCATGAATTTCATCCTTTTCCACACACTACAACATGCATAAACCATCCACAACATATGAAAAGAGGATTAAAACTGTCACACCCCGACCTTACTAGGGTGTGATGGGCACCCGACCCTTACCTAGGGCCCAGCGAACCCTCAGACTCTTGCTGCATACAAAATTACTCCAGACTTTTTAAATCGAATAAGATAAAATACATAGCAAAATTTTTCGGAAATGTTCTTTCTCGTAGCCTTCAAATCGAACAAATTTATAATCATACAAAATCAATACTTAACCCAGACCGACACATCGGCTGACGGAGCCGCTTACAGACTGACAACCAACACCCACGACGCTGTCTGCAAAGTCTCTAACATGAATCCAGAAGTCACAACAACAAACAAACTCTGACTTGGCCCTCTCGGGAGAATGGAGCTTGCCATCTCTGCTGGAACATCTTCTATAGTAACTTCAGCTCATCTGGGAGTACCTGCGCGGCATGAAACGCAGCCCCCGAAGAAAGGGGGTCAGTACGGAAAATGTACTGAGTACGTAAGACATGCAATACAGAAAACAGAACCATAACTGAAACAATCAGGACTAAAAGATAAGTACATGAGTCAAAATGCCAGACGCCTATTTCTCAGACACAAACCAGACATACCTGTCCCATATGCTAAAAGAGTACGAAAGGTAAATAAATCGACCGGTAGTACTAAAATGCTTATTTTACGATTCCGATCGCATGTCCGAAGAGGTGCGGAAAATACGAACGCACGGGAGATGTCGCACGTCGACGGAGTTCGAACGTATGATTATTCGGATAAGATTATGTATCGGACGGAATCCGAACGTACGAATATTCGGATGTATCATATAACGGACAAACTACGAACGTACGAACTATTCGGATGAGGTCATATATAGCGGACGAAATACGGAGAATGCACGAGAATACTCGGATGATATTATATACCGCATATGCATAAAACGTGTCCGGCCCTCGATAAGGGACTCGGTGAATAGGATCATATATAGCGACTCATATGTTGTATATGCAAATAACGTGTCCCGGCCCTTTTGTTAAGGGACTCGGTAATGTAGAATCATGCGGATCGAATCGTACCAATTATACATAACGTGTAGCCCTCTCCGGTCTCGTGGATAATATCAAATGCCATCTGGCCGCCATCCCCGTATCATCATAAACATACAGATAACGTGTCCCGGCCCGCAAGTACGAGGGACTCGGTGAATAATGCAGAGAAGTGCGCACGAGATCATGTCCTGGCCCGGGACTCAGTGAATCAGAATCATACCGTAAAGTACGCACGAGAACATAACATGCCCTGGCCCGGACTCGGTGAAAGATACATTGAGCCATGCACGAGCGAGTCGTGAGAAACCATATGCACATAAATCCGGACTCGATGGATACGTACACTTACCGACATATGAAGATCCGAAGCAAGTTTCGGGTCCTTCCGAATTAGTATCGGAAGTTATGGACATTTGAAGCGCGAAACCTCTTCGGACTTTTCAAGCGATCCAGGATCATGTATGAAGAACATTAAAGCTCACAGAGAATGTTCATATCAAAATACTTGTATCAAATACTTATGTCACAACACTTATATCCGAATACTTATATCAGAATTTCTATTTCAGAATATTTACATCAGAGTGCTTATATCAAAATATTCATATCAGACCATTCGTGTCGGAGTGTTTATATCCGGATAGTCAAACCAAAATGCTCATGGCTGAGTTACCAGATACTTATATTAAATTCGGAACGAAAGTTAAAGGTTTCCTTAGTTATCTTACGGACATAAGGCAAATAGAACAGTACAATTAGGTCTCGGGGATTGTGGGCCCACCTCGGGTCAAGTCGGGTAACGAACATAAAAAAACATGGTCATTATGTCTCATTGGACTATCCTCGAAGATTTCAAGGCATTCCACTTTCGTTTTCAAAAGTTACGGACGTTTGGACATTTCTTTACAATAAAGCGTAAATTAGTTAGTTCAATTCTATTGAATGAATAGTAACTAAATTCAACCTCGGACTTCTAGAATTGGAGTGGTCCCCGAAGCACATATTCAAGCTTATTACATCTAGGACATGCCAAAGAAAGAAAGGGTAAGCCTTACATACCTTTTCCGCTCCTTAAGCTTCTCCAAATCCCAGCTCCAAGTTTGCCAAAAGCTGCAATTTGGTCACATTTACCAAATATCAACCATAAGGCTTTAAGAATTCACTCTTAACCAACACTTGTCTTAGTCTTCCAAATAAGTTCACTTATTTTCTGCCGAAATTTCGGCAGCACCTCCCTTGTAAAATACACCGTCCCGAGAATATGGCTCGGCCCAAATTAACATCAACAAAGACAATCCGGAATTCAACCCGGCCAAACTATCAACAATACCAACACTATGCTAGCAACATTTTCACATTCAATCTATTCAATTCAATTCATATGTCTTTCAAAATGATTTAGTCAACATACCATACCACCCGAATCTTTCCGACTTCAATAAGAACATTAGCAACACAGTTTCTTCTTTCCAAGTTCATAAACTACATCGACATCCCACACATCAACAACATTAACCACAATATCACAAGAACTATATGAAAATTACATTATCTTCTCCAACAACCTACAAACAATTCCAACTTCAATTCAAATCATTAAACCTTCATTTTTTGTCGTAGAACCCACACAACGACAACTAAATTTATTACATAGCATTAGGTTCATACTTTTCTCACCATATACACACATGCACGGCCACCTCCAAATATTTACAACTTCAACCACAATCATCAAACTTCCATTGCCAATATAAATTCCATAACAACCACAACTAGAATATTACATAAAACTTAATTAATTTTCCCTACACAATACATGCATACACGGCCACATGCATATACACACAACCACCATGCAAACTTCCCTATTTTCATGAATTCTATCCATTTCCACCTACCACAACATAAACAAACTCTTCATAACATATAAAATGGGATTAAATCTCACCTTTCCTCCTTAACTTCTTCACTTGTCCAAGGTGTGGAATCGTTGAAACGAACGTCCTATCTTCCGAAATAATCATACCACGTTGTAGAGGACCCTTGAATTAGTATAAATACATGAAGAAAAGAATTTTTGGGACAAGATTCCATGGGGGCAAATTCCCCCCCTCTTGGCCGAACCTTGTCTCTCTCCCTCTCTTATTTTTTTTTCTTGTTCATTCAAGTGGAGTGATGAATAATTCATCACTCCTCATATATATATATATATATATATATATATATCCATGTGAGCATGTGAGGGGCACATGCCTCTCTTTTCTTTTCATTTTTCTTTTCTTTCTCTAGAATTTTCTTTATTTTTCTTGATTTTTCCATCATGGTCAAAGAAGACCAATGTCTTCTTTTTGTACACTTTAGTCCCCAAAATAATGTGGGCATATACTTATGCCACACGGCCCACATGAAAGTTTCAAGAATTTTCTTGAACGTTGTGAAATTACCATTTTGCCCCTAGGCTTCCACGATATTACCACGAACCATTTTGCGAATTTTCCTTTTTACCCTTGGCCCTTTTTTTCATATTTTCATACTAGTAATATTCATAAATAATATTCACCAACAACTTGTTCACCAAAATAATTTTGGAAATAGTCCTACCTTTAATTTCTCGCAATTATTCCAAATCATCCGAACGTGCGAAATACGGGCTGTAACATCCTCCCCCCCTTTCGAACATTCGTCCCCGAATGTTCAACTGACCTTATGGGGTCTTGTAGCACTTTGGGAGGGAGGTTCCTTTCTAATTGCCCTTCCTTTTATGTCCATTCCTTATCCTTCACCTTATTCTCCTTAGCCTTTACACGAATCCTCATTTTATATCATAGGTTTCCTTTCCGATACTTAAGAATATGGTAATTCCCTCTTTGGTTTAACATAATATAGTCTCCCCCCCCTTTAAGGGGGCTCCTTATGCACCAACGATTCTTCTTTCCGACTCCGCGCACGACATAGCAAAATTCCTTATCATAAGTTTTCCTTTTACTTTCCGTCGATACCCTCACATATAAGATATCATACATGTTCATACACATATGCACATATAATTAGTATCAACTAACCCACGTCAATACTTCCAGACACTATTCAAGCCTATCCAAATTGAAGAACTGTGACATACTTTTCATTTCTTCTTCAATCGGGTCTGTCGCATGCTGCGTAGCCTTTTGTGGTCTCCAATCATCTCGTATAGTCTGACTTCACTTAGGCCATTCTGGTTTCTCATTTGTCCTTTGCAACTAAATCTTTAGAATTTCTTGCTTCCTTCCCAGGGGGTCACCCATCCTGAAATTGCTCCCACCTGAGCACGCTTAACCTCGAATCTTTGGTGGAATTCGGTGCTTTATTACTGATATAATCGCGTCCGCTTCCTCATATGCCCTTTACTACATAGTCTGGAGTTAGTCAAAGTTTCATAGATTTCGAGGCATTTTCGTCACACGTCCTTTCTTGTGCAATTACCGTTTTGCCCTTTTCAATCTTCCATATCACCTTCACAAATTCTTATCATTCAAAATCAGTACACCACAAATGCTAACAATACCTTACAGGGCATATGGCTACATATCACCTTCTAGCCATCCAGAACTTTCTGTTTCAGATAACCGAACAAATATTTTCAGACTTGCCCTTGTACTCTTTCCATATCGTTACTTGCTTCCTTCTGTCGTATGTAAGGCTTACATATGGAACTTCATTCTTCTATAACTTGGCTCTATCGCACGATCTATGACAGAAAGAAGGTCAACAATTCCTAGATGCCCCGTAGCCTCCTGTTTATAAATGTGGCGCACTTCACATCATAAACAGGACTCTACCGGACACGACTTTGCGTACAACCCCACGGACAGACCTCGCTCTAATACCACTTTGTCACACCCCGACCTTACTAGGGTGTGATGGGCACCCGACCCTTACCTAGGGCCGAGCGAACCCTCAGACTCTTGTTGCATACAAAATTACTCCAGACTTTTTAAATCGAATAAGATAAAATACATAGCAAAATTTTTCGGAAATGTTCTTTCTCGTAGCCTTCAAATCGAACAAATTTATAATCATACAAAATCAATACTTAACCCAGACCGACACATCGGCTGACGGAGCCGCTTACAGACTGACAACCAACACCCACGACGCTGTCTGCAAAGTCTCTAACATGAATCCAGAAGTCACAACAACAAACAAACTCTGACTTGGCAGCCCTCCGGGAGAATGGAGCTTGCCATCTCTGCTGGAACATCTTCTATAGTAACTTCAGCTCATCTGGGAGTACCTGCGCGGCATGAAACGCAGCCCCCGAAGAAAGGGGGTCAGTACGGAAAATGTACTGAGTACGTAAGACATGCAATACAGAAAACAGAACCATAACTGAAACAATCAGGACTAAAAGATAAGTACATGAGTCAAAATGCCGGACGCCTATTTCTCGTACACAAACCATACATACCGTCCCATATGCTAAAAGTGTACGAGAAAATAAATAATCAACCAGTACTAAAATGCTTATTTTACGCAATCACCGATCGCATGTCCGAAGAGGTGCGAGAAAATACGTAACGCACGGGAGATGTCGCACGTCGACGGAGTACGTAACGTACGATTATTCGATAAGATTATGTATCGGACGGAATCCGAACATACGGAATATTCGTATGTATCATATAACGGACAAACTACGAACGTACGAACTATTCGGTATGAGGTATATTTATATAGCGGACGAAATACAGAATGCACAGAATACTCAGACGATATTATATACCGCATATGCATAAAACGTGTCCCGGCCCTCTGATAAGGGACTCGGTGAATAGGATCATATATAGCAGACTCATATGTTGTATATGCAAATAACGTGTCCCGGCCCTTTTGTTAAGGGACTCGGTAATGTAGAATCATGCAGATCAGAATCCTGTACCAATTATACATAACGTGTCCCGGCCCTCTACGCGGGTCTCGGTGGATAATATCAAATGCCATCCGGCCGCCATCCCCGTATCATCATAAACATACAGATAACGTGTCCCAGCCCGCAAGTACGAGGGACTCGGTGAATAATGCAGAGAAGTGCGCACGAGATCATGTCCTGGCCCGGGACTCAGTGAATCAGAATCATACCGTAAAGTACGCACGAGAACATAACATGCCCTGGCCCGGGACTCAGTGAAAGATACATTGAGCCATGCACGAGCAGAGTCGTGAGAAACCATATGCACATAAATCCGGACTCGATGGATACGTACACTTACCGACATATGAAGATCCGGAAGCAAGTTTCGGGTCCTTCCGAATTAGTATCGAAAGTTATGGACATTTGAAGCGCGGAAACCTCTTCGGACTTTTCAAGCGATCCAGATCATGTATGAAGAACATTAAAGCTCACGAGAGAATGTTCATATCAAAATACTTGTATCAAATACTTATGTCACAACACTTATATCCGAATACTTATATCGAATTTCTATTTCAGGATATTTACATCGTAGTGCTTATATCAAAATATTCATATCAGATCATTCGTGTCGGAGTGTTTATATCCGGATAGTCAAACCATAATGCTCATGTCTGAGTTACCAGATACTTATATTAAATTCGGAACGAAAGTTAAAGGTTTCCTTAGTTATCTTACGGACATAAGGCAAATAGAACAGTACAATTAGGTCTCGGGGATTGTGGGCCCACCTCGGGTCAAGTCGGGTAACGAACATAAAAAAAACATGGTCATTATGTCTCATTGGACTATCCTCGAAGATTTCAAGGCATTCCACTTTCGTTTTCAAAAGTTACGGACGTTTGGACATTTCTTTACAATAAAGCGTAAATTAGTTAGTTCAATTCTATTGAATGAATAGTAACTAAATTCAACCTCGGACTTCTAGAATTGGAGTGGTCCCCGAAGCACATATTCAAGCTTATTACATCTAGGACATGCCAAAGAAAGAAAGGGTAAGCCTTACATACCTTTTCCGCTCCTTAAGCTTCTCCAAATCCCAGCTCCAAGTTTGCCAAAAGCTGCAATTTGGTCACATTTACCAAATATCAACCATAAGGCTTTAAGAATTCACTCTTAACCAACACTTGTCTTAGTCTTCCAAATAAGTTCACTTATTTTTCGCCGAAATTTCGGCAAAGACCTCCCCCGTAAATACACCGTCCCGAGAATATGGCTCGGCCCAAATTAACATCAAAAGAATCCGGAATTCAACCCGGCCAAACTATCAACAATACCAACACTATGCTAGCAACATTTTCACATTCAATCTATTCAATTCAATTCATATGTCTTTCAAAATGATTTAGTCAACATACCATACCACCCGAATCTTTCCGACTTCAATAAGAACATTAGCAACACAGTTTCTTCTTTCCAAGTTCATAAACTACATCGACATCCCACACATCAACAACATTAACCACAATATCACAAGAACTATATGAAAATTACATTATCTTCTCCAACAACCTACAAACAATTCCAACTTCAATTCAAATCATTAAACCTTCATTTTTTGTCGTAGAACCCACACAACGACAACTAAATTTATTACATAGCATTAGGTTCATACTTTTCTCACCATATACACACATGCACGGCCACCTCCAAATATTTACAACTTCAACCACAATCATCAAACTTCCATTGCCAATATAAATTCCATAACAACCACAACTAGAATATTACATAAAACTTAATTAATTTTCCCTACACAATACATGCATACACGGCCACATGCATATACACACAACCACCATGCAAACTTCCCTATTTTCATGAATTCTATCCATTTCCACCTACCACAACATAAACAAACTCTTCATAACATATAAAATGGGATTAAATCTCACCTTTCCTCCTTAACTTCTTCACTTGTCCAAGGTGTGGAATCGTTGAAACGAACGTCCTATCTTCCGAAATAATCATACCACGTTGTAGAGGACCCTTGAATTAGTATAAATACATGAAGAAAAGAATTTTTGGGACAAGATTCCATGGGGGCAAATTCCCCCCCTCTTGGCCGAACCTTGTCTCTCTCCCTCTCTTATTTTTTTTTTCTTGTTCATTCAAGTGGAGTGATGAATAATTCATCACTCCTCATATATATATATATATATCCATGTGAGCATGTGAGGGGCACATGCCTCTCTTTTCTTTTCATTTTTCTTTTCTTTCTCTAGAATTTTCTTTATTTTTCTTGATTTTTCCATCATGGTCAAAGAAGACCAATGTCTTCTTTTTGTACACTTTAGTCCCTAAAATAATGTGGGCATATACTTATGCCACACGGCCCACATGAAAGTTTCAAGAATTTTCTTGAACGTTGTGAAATTACCATTTTGCCCCTAGGCTTCCACGATATTACCACGAACCATTTTGCGAATTTTCCTTTTTACCCTTGGCCCTTTTTTCATATTTTCATACTAGTAATATTCATAAATAATATTCACCAACAACTTGTTCACCAAAATAATTTTGGAAATAGTCCTACCTTTAATTTCTCGCAATTATTCCAAATCATCCGAACGTGCGAAATACGGGATGTAACATCCTCCCCTCTTCGAACATTCGTCCCCGAATGTTCAACCGACCTTATGGGGTCTTGTAGCACTTTGGGAGGGAGGTTCCTTTCTAATTGCCCTTCCTTTTATGTCCATTCCTTATCCTTCACCTTATTCTCCTTAGCCTTTACACGAATCCTCATTTTATATCATAGGTTTCCTTTCCGATACTTAAGAATATGGTAATTCCCTCTTTGGTTTAACATAATATAGTCTCCCCCCCCCTTTAAGGGGGCTCCTTATGCACCAACGATTCTTCTTTCCGACTCCGCGCACGACATAGCAAAATTCCTTATCATAAGTTTTCCTTTTACTTTCCGTCGATACCCTCACATATAAGATATCATACATGTTCATACACATATGCACATATAATTAGTATCAACTAACCCACAGAATACTTCCAGACACTATTCAAGCCTATCCAAATTGCGTTAACCGTGACATACTTTTCATTTCTTCTTTAATCGGGTCTGTCACATGCTGCGTAGCCTTTTGTGGTCTCCAATCATCTCGTATAGTCTGACTTCACTTAGACCATTCTGGTTTCTCATTTGTCCTTTGCAACTAAATCTTTAGAATTTCTTGCTTCCTTCCCAGGGGGTCACCCATCCTGAAATTGCTCCCACCTGAGCACGCTTAACCTCGAATCTTTGGTGGAATTCGGTGCTTTATTACTGATATAATCGCGTCCGCTTCCTCATATGCCCTTTACTACATAATCTGGAGTTAGTCAAAGTTTCATAGATTCTGAGGCATTTTCGTCACACGTCCTTTCTTGTGCAATTACCGTTTTGCCCTTTTCAATCTTCCATATCACCTTCACAAATTCTTATCATTCAAAATCTGTACACCACAAATGCTAACAATACCTTACAGGGCATATGGCTACATATCACCTTCTAGCCATCCAGAACTTTCTGTTTCAGATAACCGAACAAATATTTTCAGACTTGCCCTTGTACTCTTTCCATATCGTTACTTGCTTCCTTCGTCGTATGTAAGGCTTACATATGGAACTTCATTCTTCTATAACTTGGCTCTATCGCACGATCTATGACAGAAAGAAGGTCAACAGTTCCT
This sequence comes from Lycium ferocissimum, assembly GCF_029784015.1. Lineage (NCBI taxonomy): Eukaryota > Viridiplantae > Streptophyta > Magnoliopsida > Solanales > Solanaceae > Lycium > Lycium ferocissimum. Next base: position 16,099 of record NW_026716659.1, read on the forward strand.
AGATGCCCCGTAGCCTCCTGTTTATAAATGTGGCGCACTTCACATCATAAACAGGACTCTACCGGACACGACTTTGCAGACAACCCCACGGACAGACCTCGCTCTGATACCACTTTGTCACACCCCGACCTTACTAGGGTGTGATGGGCACCCGACCCTTACCTAGGGCCCAGCGAACCTCGTACTTGCCGCATACAAAATTACTCCGTACTTTTTAAATCGAATAAGATAAAATACATAGCAAAATTTTTCGGAAATGTTCTTTCTCGTAGCCTTCAAATCGAACAAATTTATAATCATACAAAATCAATACTTA
>NW_026716660.1:0-16314 GCF_029784015.1 Lycium ferocissimum
GTTTTCTTACTTTGATTCACTTGGTTTGGTGATAGGAACCTTTGATTTCCTTTGAATTCTTGTTCATGAAATATATATATATGATGCCCTAGAGACCTTAGAGAGAAGTGGAGAAGTGTTGGAATGAAATAATGAAGTTGGGAACACATTTATACACTTAGAACATTTCAGCCCGTCGGGAGTTCCACGGACTGTTCCGCGGTCCGTGGAACCTAGTTTTGTCCGTGAAGATGGTCGTGGTTCATGACCAGCCAGTCATCTCCTCTGCTGGAAGTTCCACGGACCCATCCACGGTCCGTGAAACACAATGCTGGCCGTGGAACCTAGCCGTGAAACCCATTGCTTCACCAAGTTCGATCCCGTCGCCTCGTTTGATCTCCAATCCTTATGGAACCTTCTTAACACTTGTTTATCACTTCATTAACAATCTAAGGGGTGTTATAACTCTTCCCCAACACATCATTAAGTTGTCATCAACTTACTACTCATAAATCCCTTCCGATACTTGTCATACACTACTAGCATGAACGAGCCGTTATAAATATAAGGGTAAAACATATGCAAGTCGAAGCCGTCTACCAACCCGAAGAGTTACTAGGGCCCTATAACGCTTAATATCGCACCAAAGCCGCAAGGTTATCTATAGTCATATATATATATATATATATATATATATAGGGAACGTCCCAACAAAACATAAGCCGAGAAGGCTACCTTCATACACAGCTGCCATGATAAACATAAATAGCTACGCAAGCCGACAAGGCTGCCACTACAAATGGGTACGCCCCGTACACAAGTCATAACCATATAACAAAACAACAACCATACATAGACCCACACTTGTGACCACGTACCTCTAAGAGTGACAACGACATCATATGACGGGACGTGGCCCCGCCGTGCCCCGAACGATAACATATGTATATATCAAAAGGTTATACCACGAAACTATGCCCCGAACAAAGGAGCACTCTGGAATAGCTGAGTAGATATCCTAGGCTGGCGGATCTCCGAAGCGTGTGTCTGTACCTGGGGGCATGAAACGCAGCCCCCCCCCCCCCCCGAAGAAAGGGGGTCAGTACGAAATATGTACTGAGTATGTAAAGCGTGAAACATAGTAAATAGAGTCATATCTGAGACAAGGTGTATAGGACTCAATGCAACAACAGAGTTTCATAAAACTTGCCTTTGAACATATTCCATTTGTATCGTTCTCATATCAATGTCAATATAATGCTTTATAATCAAAACTGCATAATCATTCTGTATATAACATATATAACGTGTCCCGGCCCTTTAATAAGGGACTCGGTATTTATAATCATAACATCATAAACGTAAACATATTCGTGTCCGGCCCTTTAGTAAGGGACTCGGTAATAAGGAATATATGCCCTCCTGGCCTCCATCTCCAAATCATCATATCATCACATCATCATCATCATCATATATATATATATATATAACGTGTCCCGGCCCTCTAGTGAGGGACTCGGTGAATAGTATAATAGATCGGCGCACGAGAACGTACCCTGGCCCGGGACTCAGTGAAGGACATAGCGGTAAGCACGAGCGAGTAATAAGCAACCACATATATATGTAAAACATTTTTGAGACTCAATGAATAGTAACTAAATCAATTCTTGGACATTAGCATGTTACATTATATAAAAACCAAGCATACTTATGCAATTCCTTTTGAAAATAAGAACTCTTGTACATTACATATTAGTCCATCATGTAATAAATAACGAGATCATATTTCAACTATACCAACATTTTCAACATTACGGACGAATAACAATCACATATCATACTAGGAGTTAGAGAGTGGAGTCACCCCGAGGCTCGCATTATATCTTACTTACGTCTAGGACATGCCAAAAGAAGGAAGGAATAGGCTTTGCGTACCTTTAGCGTTTAGTCGTATAATAACTTGTACTTGCTGCCCAACAACACTTATCCTATATCAAGATATCAAGAGCCACAATTAGTCTACAAAGGATTTTAATACGCATTCTGACACTCACAATCCCTTTCAAACATTTAGACGACGTTTCGGTCGCATTCAAACCAATTAGTGCTACAAGCTAACATTGCTAATCATTCTTTCTTATATCATTCCACACTTGTTTAACATGACTTAGGGAACTTGGGCAGTCCATACATCCTTCAAAACTGTTCCATACACACGGCTAAACAACACACATAACGTTTTCATTCTCTATTTAGCAATTTTCCAGTTTTCAACTTGCAAGAACAACAACACGTTTAATGACATCACTTTCATGGTTCTTGGAACTGTTTTAGCATCATCTTCATTCTTACAACAGCCCACAATTCATTTCAGTTTTAGCTTGAATCATTGCACTTTACTTTCACTAAACGTTTGCAACAAGACTCAACATTCAACACACACAAATTTACCTCTAGTACCAAAACATCCACGGTTTTGGACTGCCTATACCCTTCAACATAATTCATTTCTTCAACACCTCAATTCACATTTTCAACATGCATAAAATATAACACAATGTCCATAACAACAACAATCAAACTAACACAAAACAAAAAAGTCCATAAACTCCCCTAAAACAGCCCCCTAACATGCTTCAACACAACTACAACATCTTCATGATTTTCATCCATTTATCCATACTACAACACATTCAATTCATTCCCAATACATGTACAAGAAGATTAAGCATGATTCCATCTAATTCTAAAACACACGGCCCCCTTCAACTTCAAGAAAAACAGTCCAATACTAACATGCAACACCATATATATTCCAATTCATCACAAAACATATGAAAGATTATCAACTCTTACCTTGTCACTTAATCCTTCAATCGGCTAGCCTCCACCTTCACTTCTTGGATTTTAACACTTGTTCTTGCTATATCAATGGATGCTACACGTTAATATACCTTCAATAGAGTTGGATTGCTTAGGAAAAACTGAAATTTTTGAAGAAGTTTGGACCCTCACTCTCGGCTAGCTCTAGGCCGAGAGTTTCCCTTTCTCTCTCTATGTTCTTAACTTCTCTCAACTTTGTGAAGATGCAAATGACTTGTTTAGTTGACAATGAATCAGATTTTTACCTTATATATGAGTTGCAAGGGTTGGACAAGTGTCCCACTTAAGTTTTTAGCCAATAAGAATTTGCCATTCCACAAGTGGGACCCACACGGCCACTTAGGCCCACTAATGGTGTAATTAAGTTCTTAATCTCACTTAGTCATCCAATCTTGGCCAATTAATCCTTATTCTCCAATAATGTTCTTATACCAAACGAAATCCATAAGCAACTTGATGCATAGAAACGAAATCGGGAGATTAAAACCCTTACCGGAACCTTAAAACGCCTTTGTCTTTAACTTGCCGCACTTAGCTTTATAATGTCCCAATGTAAAGATACGGGACATAACATTCTTCCCCCTTTAGGACATTCGTCCTCGAATGTTGATCTAATTCTCGGACTTCCAATACTTCCTCAAGTATCCTCTTAGTTAACTATGTCCTTCACATACCTCTCCTGATTGTCTACTCGTTTTAATCCTTTATAATCGCACTCCAGGTCCTTACGTAGCTGTTCCCATAACGTCTTCTTTTTCTATTGCTTCCCGAGGTATTAGTTATATGCCTTTGTCTTTACTCTTCCAGTTATTCCGTAGTTGATTATCAGCTCTATTTCGAGCTGTTCTGCTGGAGTGTTATTGTCTTTCTGCTCTAAATGTTGCTCAGTTGTACCATCGTATATTGATTCGGCCTGTACTCATGGTACATATAGTTGCGATCCAACTCTTTCCTTTCGATTGATATTTCCTTAAAATAACGTATCGTTCATTTCACTTCACCCCCTATCCTTAATCAAAATCCCGTAATGCACAGACGTCTCCCATCGGTTTATTATACTCTACTATTCCGAGTACTTGCAAAGCTTCGGTAGGCTGTAGACCTTTCACAGGTCCTACGAGTAGAATGAAACTTCTCAGAGAGAAACATTTTGTGCTCTTGTACCCTTTCTACTCTGTTTTTATAGTCCGTACTCTGAAATTTTCAATATCATGTGTCACCTTTTGACTTCCCATTAATTTCCTCGCACCATCACTTGCCTTTACTTCTTGATCTCAATCTTTAGGGTTGGCTATCACATAACGCTAGGATCTCCTTATACCATAATCTTATGTCACCTCGTAATCGCAACTCCGTTTGTTCCGATCGTTTCGGTTGAACCATTTCATAATTTCCTTTACTCTAGCTGGTTACACCTTAGACACATCCTTCGTGTTGTTTCTCTATATATTTTTTGACTCTAACTCTTCCATTGCTTCTTTACTCAAATTTGCTCATAGCCCTTCTATTACATATCTTATTGTAACCTTTACGCAAGTATGTGTGGATGCCTAATCCCGTAAAATACTTTAGCGTTGCCGCGTTAGTCTTTATCCGACCCTACATGCTCCTCTTATCCTTTGCAATTGATGTCAAGGCTTAACTATGGCTTCCATTCTCAGTACTAGTTTCACCTCTGTAGTTTTTCTTCAAACCCTATTACACCTTTCCTTGATGTACTCAACTGTTGCGATCGCATTGTTGTTACCGAGTTTTTACCCTTCTTGTCAGTCTATTACTTGGTTGCATCTGTAGTATACCAATAGTCGTAGATTGCATAAGTATTCTCGCCCAATCTGTACAAAATACAATCCAATCCCAATCACACCCTTTTAAATTACTTACTACCCTTTTTTGGTCATATTCCTCTCCTTTTTATAAGTACCCATCTTCTGATGTCATATCATACCAGGTCCTTACCAATAATTCTCGGCACTATCAGACTATCTTGTCTACTGTCCGTCTATTGCTGGCTCTTGGATTTTTTTTTCCAACTCATTTCAGCATGAGATTTCATTTGAGGTTTGAGTATCCATATGGGGTACATTATAACGTCAATTGTTTCCATCGGTACTTGCTTTATTTTCTCCCGCTTCCCCCCCTTTAGGGTCGTAATTATATCATTATTTACTTACGTTCCGCTCTATTCTTCCATTTCCAATTTGAAATTCCTCTGATTCTTTGCCCAATACATTTGGTATATTGCACCATAGCCACTTCTTTCTTTTTATCAGTTATCCTAACACAATCACGGGGCGATGAGAACACTCGATATATAGTACAAAATCTCACTTGATAGTTGATACTCGAGTAATGTAATTAAGATAGCAGTTTGCCCGAAGCCACATTCCCTTCATTCCGATCAATACTTGGGTAGTGCTTATCGTCGTTTCAAATTCTCCATGCAGTAGCACTTATATTCTAATGATAAGTATCTCAAGCTTTCTCATAATACTACCTTTACCCAGGCGGATATCGTTTGTTTCTTCTAATAAATTTACGATACATCCGTTATTTTGCGAATCCACAGTCCTTGTCCTTTTAAGGATTTCGTTGTCTCCAAGGTGAAGTCACCTACACGTAGTACTTCTTTATGCCTCATGCTCCTCCATCCTTGTCGTATACTCAGCGCTAACCTCTAACTTGCTAAAAATCATATTGAATCCGCCTTAGTGACAGCCTTGTCTTGTCACCTTCTTGTCGTACTGCTTCTTAAGTTCACAGTTATATATTTCCCTCTTGTCCCATACTCATGCTCAATTGGTTGCGTCTGTCTTGAATGCTTCCTTTAGTATCCTTTTTATTTCTCCAACCTGTGCCCATCTTGTATTCTGTGCTTGAAAAATTTCGTGCTATCTCCGTATCGTTCCGCAAAACACTACTTTTACATAATCCCTTTTTCGTTTTTGAAGCATACCCTGTTTATTTCTAGTTGCCGTTACCATATCAGTCATTTCTGGCATTCATTCTTGTCTCGTCGCTCATCTCCCTTCGGATTAGTCTTTCACAGTCCTGCCACTTGTATCACTTATTTTCCAAGCTATACATGTCATAACATATCGATATAGTGAAATGCTACTTGATTTCTTCTTACCTCCCTCTTTCTTTTAAGTCCTCTTCTTTCCGTACTCGGTCCCGCTTCCGTTACCATTTGACTTTGACTTTGAACTTCCCCTACGGAACTTGGTAAGTATTTCTTATTGGTTCTACATTTACCTTTCTATTTCACAATAATCATATCGTATCCTTCCCCCTTGCTGGGCTTTATTCACTTTGTTGTGTTTTTTTTTTTTTTTCGGAAAATTTGGGCAGAGTTTCCTCTGTAATCCCCACTATCTCCAAATCTGCACACAGGAAATACCAACAACGCCTCACAGGGCCAACACACACCTATATATATCATACCGTAGCGGCGTCGGGCTTCCTTTATTAACCGTAACGCCTCACAACTGTACCTGTCACTCTTTCTTGTTTATTCTCTCCTACTATTTTTAATCGTAGGTTTCAAACACGCCTGTAGCATTCGTACTATGCCTACTCATATATTCTGCTTACAGTTACTGGTTTCTATAGCTTCTTCCAGGCACACTTTCCAGCTGGACTCATCTGCGATGTATATATTCAATCTATTTCCTTACTATACTTACTAAAACTACCCATAATGATGGTCGATCTGCCATTCCGTATACATCACTTCTCGTTATGTTCCCTTGCTATCCAACTTTCACCCGTATGTACCACTATTTTCCTATCTTAGATTTCAAAATTCCCGCGGATAAGAATACCTTAGTCACGGTTACTCATAAGTACTTGGTGGTTGACTCCTTTGATTTCCGCTTGCCTCTACTAGGTAACAATCGATAACAGATGCCCATACCTAGGAATTTAGATAAAATCGCATGTACCTGCAACCGATCAGTCTCTAGTCTGATCCGGCGATCTAGAAGGTGAAGTGCGCGCCTCGTCATCGTCTGTCCGCCATCTACTCGTCTGACCTTCATCGTCCTCCTCATCTGAATCCAGGATATGTAGATAATCGGGCAACTCCTGGTTTACCGATGACCAGGACAGGTGGGCCGGAATAATCGCAACGCTCACCGAGGAAGCCGGCCTAACATAGTGCTCGCCACGTGGGCCACGGCATGGCTTCGTGGACCGCTTCCCCGGATGTCCTAAATTTCGGAGGAATGGTTTCGGATCCTCCGAGGGCCGCCTCGATAGAGTAACTAAGGCTCCTCCCCGCCGGGCCCCACCTCCCCGCCGGAAGGTCAAACACTCGGGGGAATCGTAGCGGGATCCTCCGAGGGATCGGCCTCGATGGAATAGCTGGGGCTCCTCCGACTGGGCCCTGGAGCCTGAGGTCCTGAGGCTGATCTAGGGGCCTTATTAGCACCCCCACAGTCTGAAGCCGGCCTCTTCATCTCTCACAAACCGCACCTGCGTATAGGAAGAGAAGTCAGGACAATCTTTCCTAGGTTCCGCTCTATCGCACGATTTAAGACAGAAGGAAAGATGATATCCTAAATGCCCTGTAGCTTCTTGTTTATAAATGTGGTGCACAACACATCGATAAACAAGATTCTACTAGACACGGTCTGTGGACACTCCGAGGATTAACCGCTCTGATACCACTTTTGTCACGACCCAACCCCGTAGGCCATGACTAGTGTCCGAGCTGGACACTCGTATACACTTGCTATCTATAGTCATACACTACTAGCATGAACGAGCTGTTATAAATATAAGGGTAAAACATATGCAAGTCGAAGTCGTTCTACCTCCCGAAGAGTTACAGCCTATAACAGCTTAATATCGCACCAAAGCCGGCAATATATATATATATATATATATATAGGGAACGTCCCAACAAAACATAAGCCGAGAAGGCTACCTTCATACACAACCGCCATGATAAACATAAATAGCTACGCAAGCCGACAAGGTCGCCACTACAAATGGGTACGCCCGTACACAAGTCATAACCATATAACAAAACAACAACCATACATAGACCCACACTTGTGACCACGGACCTCTAAGAGTGACAACGACATCATATGACGGGACAGGCCCCGCCGTACCTCGAACGATAACATATGTATATATCAAAAGGTTATACCACGAAACTATGCCCCGAACAAAGGAGCACTCGGAATAGCCGAGTAGATATCCTAGGCTGGCGGATCTCCGAAGCGTGTGTCTGTACCTGCGGGCATGAAACGCAACCCCCCCCCCCCCGAAGAAAGGGGGGTCGCACGAAATATGTACCGAGTATGTAAAGCGTGAAACATAGTAAATAGAGTCATATCTCGAGACAAGGTGTATAGGACTCAATGCAACAACCGTAGTTTCATAAAACTTGCCTTTGAACATATTCCATTTGTATCGTTCTCATATCAATGTCAATATAATGCTTTATAATCAAAACTCGCATAATCATTCCGTATATAACATATATAACGTGTCCGGCCCTTTAATAAGGGACTCGGTATTTATAATCATAACATCATAAACGTAAACATATTCGTGTCCCGCCCTTTAGTAAGGGACTCGGTAATAAGGAATATATGCCCTCCCCGGCCTCCATCTCCAAATCATCATATCATCACATCATCATCATCATCATATATATATATATATATAACGTGTCCCGCCCTCTAGTGAGGGACTCGGTGAATAGTATAATAGATCGGCGCACGAGAACGTACCCTGGCCCGGGACTCAGTGAAGGACATAGCGGTAAGCACGAGCAGAGTAATAAGCAACCACATATATATGTAAAACATTTTTGAGACTCAATGAATAGTAACTAAATCAATTCTTGGACATTAGCATGTTACATTATATAAAAACCAAGCATACTTATGCAATTCCTTTTGAAAATAAGAACTCTTGTACATTACATATTAGTCCATCATGTAATAAATAACGAGATCATATTTCAACTATACCAACATTTTCAACATTACGGACGAATAACAATCACATATCATACTAGGAGTTAGAGAGTGGAGTCACCCCGAGGCTCGATTATATCTTACTTACGTCTAGGACATGCCAAAAGAAGGAAGGAATAGGCTTTGCGTACCTTTAGCGTTTAGTCGTATAATAACTTGTACTTGCTGCCACATCCCAACAACACTTATCCTATATCAAGATATCAAGAGCCACAATTAGTCTACAAAGGATTTTAATACGCATTCTGACGCTCACAATCCCTTTCAAACATTTAGACGACGTTTCGGTCGCATTCAAACCAATTAGTGCTACAAGCTAACATTGCTAATCATTCTTTCTTATATCATTCCACACTTGTTTAACATGACTTAGGGAACTTGGGCAGTCCATACATCCTTCAAAACTGTTCCATACACACGGCTAAACAACACACATAACGTTTTCATTCTCGCTAGCAATTTTCCAGTTTTAACTTGCAAGAACAACAACACGTTTAATGACATCACTTTCATGGTTCTTGGAACTGTTTTAGCATCATCTTCATTCTTACAACAGCCCACAATTCATTTCAGTTTTAGCTTGAATCATTGCACTTTACTTTCACTAAACGTTTGCAACAAGACTCAACATTCAACACACACAAATTTACCTCTAGTACCAAAACAGTAGAGGCGGCGACATAGTTTACCCACACGGTTTTGGACTGCCTATACCCTTCAACATAATTCATTTCTTCAACACCTCAATTCACATTTTCAACATGCATAAAATATAACACAATGTCCATAACAACAACAATCAAAACTCAAAGACAAAACAGTCCATAAACTCCCCTAAAACAGCCCCCCTACACGGCTTCAACACAACTACAACATCTTCATGATTTTCATCCATTTATCCATACTACAACACATTCAATTCATTCCCAATACATGTACAAGAAGATTAAGCATGATTCCATCTAATTCTAAAACACACGGCCCCCTTCAACTTCAAGAAAAACAGTCCAATACTAACATGCAACACCATATATATTCCAATTCATCACAAAACATATGAAAGATTATCAACTCTTACCTTGTCACTTAATCCTTCAATCGGCTAGCCTCCACCTTCACTTCTTGGATTTTAACACTTGTTCTTGCTATATCAATGGATGCTACACGTTAATATACCTTCAATAGATTTGGATTGCTTAGGAAAACTAAAATTTTTAGAGCTCAGGCCGAGAGTTTCCTTTCTCTCTGGATTGCTTAGGAAAAACTAAAATTTTTGAATTCTCCAATAATTTTCTTATAAGTTTGGACCCTCACTCTCGGCTAGCTCTAGGCCGAGAGTTTTCGTATTTCTCTCTCTATGTTCTTAACTTCTCTCAACTTTGTGAAGATGCAAATGACTTGTTTAGTTGACAATGAATCAGATTTTTACCTTATATATGAGTTGCAAGGGTTGGACAAGTGTCCACTTAAGTTTTTAGCCAATAAGAATTTGCCATTCCACAAGTGGGACCCACACGGCCACTTAGGCCCACTAATGGTGTAATTAAGTTCTTAATCTCACTTAGTCATCCAATCTTGGCCAATTAATCCTTATTCTCCAATAATGTTCTTATACCAAACGAAATCCATAAGCAACTTGTGCATAGAAACGAAATCGGGAGATGAAACCCTTACCGGAACCTTAAAACCTTCCCTTTGTCTTTAACTTGCCGCACTTAGCTTTATAATGTCCCAACAGAACCTTAATTTCTTTCGATTCATAGACGGATATGTAAAGATGTCTTATAATCATCTCAAGTTATCCATTTTGTATTATTATGGATAGCCTTCGGCTCACTCGAGATTATCACACAAGTATGTTATCTCTTGGGCTTGTACCCCTATGGTTTATGGTACCTTGGTCTTATGTTGCCTTTCAAACGTGATGGTTAGCTCGGTTCGATAAGCTTTACCAAGGTTGGGGTGTGACACAATCCTTAGCATTTCCATCAACAAAATATCAAATTCCAAATCTTTGTCATTTTGACTCCAATAACACTCATCGATAATCCCTAATCCTTCAAATAACGTATTATGTGCATCATCTCAGTGATCACCTTGTCGTGCCAAATCTGTAAACCTTAACTGATTCATCGTAAAGACTTCCCTTATCCAATTAAAACCTCCTCAACAATCACCAAGTATCCGCGTAGACTATCAAAATTTATCGATAAGCTGCCCTCAACAAAATATCAAACTTTGAATAGCCGATAAATCTTCTAGAACATAAATCCATCGAATCTTTGGATATAGGTCACTTGAATAGCCATAAATCTTCTAGTAATCTGACAATAAAAAAAATAGATTTGACCTGATGCAGCATGAGCCATTCCCTAAAAGTCCCTGATGATCACTTGAACTGATTCCAAATCCTTATAAAATAAATGGTACGCCTTCCATAAGTCTATAGTGACATATTCTAATTTGTTGTCCCTGAATACTCAACTTTGTGCTGTTGTTCCCAAACTTAAAATTGAAATCTTCCCAAATCATTAACCGAGGAGTGATGAACTATACTTAATGACTTTCAATCTTTGTGTTCGTCCACTCGCAATAGTCACCTAAAGTATGATAAAACTTCATGGAATTTTATTACATCAAACCTCCTCCTCTTGCTATCACTTACTTGTTTCATCACCTTGAATACCTCAATATAAGACCTATGAACCTCTTGATGTGTTGTAGATTAAGGCACATTTGATGCTTTTTGACTACATGTTTTACTTGTTTTTAAGTGAGTTTGTATCGTTTTGATGTGTTTTTTGTTGTGTTTCAGGTAATTGATGACCAAAAGGAAAAAATATGGAAATTGCACCAAAATTCCAAAAAAAGAGAAGTTACGGGCCATAAATATTATGTATGGGTGGTATGTCCCAACTATGACTGGGGTGCAAGAAACAAAATGCGAAGATTTTGGGATGCTTGATATTGAGGATTTACAAACCGTAGAATATCTCTAAGGGCCGTACTTCACACCATCCTTTGAAGACCAAATCACTGAATACAACTGGAGGAATAAAATACAAAGGAAAGGATGGACCGTACTTCCCAAGGATACTTGGGCATAAATGAAGACTTGTGACCTTATAAAAGTTACTTCCGTACTTATGTTGTACGGTCCATACGGCATTTTTGTCATACTTATTTCCGCATTTTTGGACCTTTATAAATAGTTTGTGTAAGGTTCGGTGGTTCATCCATGTTTAGATTTTGATTCATTATTCCATAGCATGGAATAGTTTATTGTTTTTGAAGCTTTTGAGGACAAGATTCCATCTTTTCATCTTCTTTATTACTATTGTAAGATTTAACGAATCTTTCAATGGTTTGTTTTACATTAAATACTATGAGTAACTAATTCTAATAGTAAGGTTGTGGACCCTATGATGGATGTTATGTGAATGGGTGTTTAACATTGAATATATGCATAATGGCTTGTTGGTTTTTACTTATTTCTTATTCGTTCAAGTTGGTTGATGGTTGCAAACATTAACCTAAGCCATAAAACTTTATTTTGCTTGGGAAAGTGAATTAGGGTTTGGTAGAAATTAGTAACAAGTATTCGGATCGTTAACCCTTGTTTAATAAACTTACTTAGGAATAAGAAGAGTTTACTGGCACAATTTAATCATTCTTAATTTCAACTCTTTTATATTTGGCAAGATCATAAAGAGGAAATACTTTTTAACATTTGGGAAATATTAGGAAATCGTTTAGAGATTAAGTTCATACCATACAACAATCCATTAGAAGTATATCATATTAACACCTATAACATTACATCTCATCTATAGGGAATGCAACTGTTACACCTCGCCCTCCCAGGAACTAAGGACGTTCCGTACTTGGTGTATTTTTGGATAAGGTGTCACACCCCAATTCTGATGGGTCATGATGGGCACCCGACCCTTACTTAGGGCTGAGCGAACCCGCTGATCCTCGTGGTACTCATAATCTTACTGGACTCATAAACCACGAAATGAATGCATAATGAAAGCTTTTCAAGGAACAACATGCTTTTCGTCTTTTCTAAATCAAGTAAAATACCTTAATCAAATGAAATCGTAACATAGTACATAATGATACATTGGCTTATAGAGCGAAAGCTTACAAGGCGACATGCTATATACGTGACTGCAATAGCATAGGAGTCTCTAACATAACTCAAGATACCATGACATAGATACTCTGACTCGGCAGCACTCCGGGAGGAAATGGAGCTCGCCAATCCAGCTGGAACATCTTCTACTAATATCTTCTACTCATCTGTATACACCTGCGTGGCATGAAACGCAGCCCCCGAAGAAAGGGGGTGGAGTACGAATATGTCTTGAGCATATAAGCATGAAACACGGTAAATAGGATCATGCGGGAAATAAGGAGTATAGAAAATCATAAGGCTTGCCAACTTATACGAAACATAAATCATGCGTATCAATATCGTGTCCAGTTCATCATGGGACTTAGAGCCATAAGTGAATAATTATCATGTACATATGCATATATATCGTGTCCCGGCCCTCTAGTGAGGGACTCGGTAAGTAAAATCATCCTATCATGATGTCATCATTTATATATATATATATATATATATATATATATATATATACGTGCCGGCCCTCTAGTGAGGGACTCGGTGAACGTGTTCCGACACTCAATGAGAGACTCGGTAAAGGAGATCTGTCTCCGTCATGTATACCATACTCGGCCCATCATTTTGTGAAATTTTGGCGCCATCATCCTATATATACGTACCCGGCCCTCTAGTGAGGGACTCGGTGAAGGACATATTGAGCTTTGCACGAGCAGAGTAGTGAGAAACCATATGCAAATAAATCATCTTTTAAGACTCGACAGATAAGTAGACAAATCAACGCTCGAGTATCAAACGATAGTCATACTCAGGACTCTTGAAATATCATTACGAAATGTGTCACATAACGTCTCAGGGATCATAAACATGTATCAAGACAATCCGAGCCCGCCTATGAAAGTTACGGGCATTATTCATTATAGAATTCTCTACGAACGTATTATAGCAATCCGAGACCATATATGAAAGTTAGTGTCACGACCCGAGCTACGGGCCGCGACGGGTATCCGGGGCTAACCACCGAACACCACTCCTTACACCTTTATATGCGCTATTATTCATACTATATGCTCATAATCAGGTAAAACTTGAATCTTTCGAAATACATTTGCTTTTTATAAATATAAGCCGTCTTGGCTATCCAAAATAATATATACATACATATACATGAAAGCCATAGGACCGGACTACCCACCGCGCATCTAGGAGCCTCTCTTTGGAATACTAGACATCGTACGAGCCCGGGAGACGGGACCCCGTCATGCCCAAAAACATGAATATACGGATATATATATATAAAGAGAAATCGTGCGCCCGGAAATATGGAGTGCTCTCAATCATTTGCCCTAGCTCCCTGTAGATACGGGCCACCTTCTGTCTACTGTGGGCATGAACACGAGCGTCGAAGAAAGGACGTCGGTGCGAATGCGTGCGAGTATGTGAAGCATAAACAATAATGAGCGTCTGATAAGGCGAGAGAGGCATACAACGGCAATCGCCAGCATGGGCTAAAATTTGAATCATAAGGATGATCATGCATGCGACTTACTTTCGTACTCATCATCATATCATATATACATACGCAATAACTAGCCCGACCATAAAAGGTGCGGTGTAATAATCAATATCATTAGCATCATCAATTGCGTCGGGCATCTGCGTCCGGATATTATACGCCAATTAGTGGTGTCTGCCCGTACCCATTTGGCCATGGTGTGTATAATTTGCCCGCCTTGGCGGTATTTGCCCGGCCATATAGGCACGGTGTGATATCATCATATACTCACTACATCATCTTATCATAATATGCTTATCATAACTCATCATGGTATGCTTGACGTCATATACGTACTCTGACACGTACATAGGGACTCTTGCTTATTCATACTTTATCGGGGTGACGTTAGGTCGTGGACCCGTGTCATTATGAGCATTCTTACGTGATACACTCACCTTGAAGGAACAAGCATAAGGTGAGAGTGTGCACAATTATCAATATCATTAAATTACATAAAGGTCATTAGCTTCTTAGAGGCATCATATCATGGGCTATAGCATTTCTAGACTTTAGCTTGCTATCATCATTTTCGTATTCATCTTATATTTCTTATCTCGTATAGCTATTCATGAGAGAGGACTCTTAACTATCTTGGAGATGGAACATTCATAGTAAAAGAGGAAATTCATGCCATAGGACTCATGCCTTAGAAGAAGGGATTAGCCTCGCATACCTTTGTCGCTTAGCTACTCTATCGCTTGTTCGTTCTCCTTAATGCGCTTGTCTAAACCTTCAATGGAATTCATATCGACATTAGTTATGTCATCGTAAAAAAACATACTTACTAAGGCTATAGAAATTTGGGCTGCGCTTCCTTTGTTTATACTACTTTCCGCCATATTCCAAATCAATTCCCAACATTCATTTCATGTCTATAGGTCATTCATAACACATTTATATCACAACCCAACAACATTCATGATTCAATTCCAACTATGTCTCAAAACGTCACTATTCATCATTCATAACCCATTTTTTGCTATTCTCTTTTTAATGACCAAGTATTTCAACTCCCAAATACCTTAAACAACATATAAATATCATGAATCTTACCTTAGATGTTTTAGGAACAAGCCTTGGTTGCTAATACTGCTCTTTGAGCAAAACCCTAGTTTTCTCCATTTGGATTTCTTGACTTGGATGATCTTTGATGATTTCCTTTACTCTTGATTCACTTATTTGATGTTGTTGATCCTCAAATATCCTTGAAAACTTGTGTAATAATTGTAGAGAGATTACAAGAGAAGTGGTGTAGTGTAGAAATGAAATAAAATAAGTCTTGGTGCTTTCATATTTAATGAATTCGAAATCGTATTTGAGGTGAACGGTGGTCATCCATGGAGGTTTACGGTCGTATTCCACTTTACGGACCGTCCCTCGCGATAAATCTTTAACCTTAAGAGAACTAGAAACTTTGGCGGCATGCATGGTGATTCTTGTTATATCCAAACACTTTCGCGTATTTGGAAATTGGAAATGACCTTGATTTTAAGGAATAAGGTTATGTTTGGATTTTGCTTAAGATGTGTATGTCGGCTATGGAAGTTGATTATGGAAGAATGGGAGGAGGCCTAAGGGCAATTTTGGAATTTTGGAAATTTATTTCGGGAATTACAAAACATGGACTATAAGTCATTGGGCCAAGAATAATGAAAGAAAAAGAGGTAACATACATGGGGTGGCCGGCCATGTAGGCCCAAGCCCACCAATTTTAGTGAATAATTTCCATGTGCCTAATTAATATTATAAGGGTTTCTTATCTATTA
>NW_026716661.1:0-25712 GCF_029784015.1 Lycium ferocissimum
GGCTTGCAATAATTGGCCAAGATATAAGTGGGGCCCACAACCACAATGGCTTCTCCAAAAAAGTCATGAACTATAATAATTCCCAAATTCCACATTTGCTCTTAATATTCCATGCCAATAATACTTATGAGCGACCTGCGCATTAAAACAAAACCGGGGAATGGCCTTGCCCTTAGCTTCCCGCAATTGTCTTAAAATATTCCAACGTACAAAATGCGGGATATAACAGTGTCACCAATAGACAAGAGGGGGTAATTTAAATGATTAAGCTTGGAAAAGTCAGAGTTATGTAAACCCTGCCCAGTGCCACTTAATCATAAAAATTAAAGGAATCAGAATTTAGATGGCTGAAAAAAGGGGCATTAGTCAAAACTGCTTAAGTTAAAAAGAAGTGAATACATGGCATGTATACATAGGTTTTGATAAGACATGATCATATTAGATGTATCATGTATATGCAGCGGTACATCGGTAGTATATGAGTACACACCAATTCAAAAATGGGATAGAAATCATCATAGGCTTTAATGCTTAGTGTTTGATGGCTTGCGATACGAGCCCAAGTGTCCCAGCCCTTCAGGACAAATATAAGAAGGCCCATTTCAACCTTAAGCTTACATAAGTGATAAGTCTGGACTTGGGTAGGAACTGTTAAGGCATTTGTGTGGTTGGGCTTGCCGGGCCTATTTCCCAGGTTTGTTTGGCACTGTTTTAATCTGGTATCATTGTATATGCATATACTTTGATGATACACATGAATGCTTAGCGACGTACGATCGGTCAATCGCAAGCCTGATAATTTCGTTACCAGTCAGATGGTAAAAATCCCCTCCGTTCAGTTAGCTCCTCAAGTCGTCTTCGAAAATCTTCTATTTCTTGGACTATTCTACCTCAGGCAAAATGAATGCTTCGTTCATTATAACCGATAGACTAATACAGTTGCCCTTTGGAGGTTCTCTGATTGACTTGTCGGGACCGCCGAAAGTGTCTTCTTTTACAACAAAGCTAAAGTCACGATCTTTTTTAGCCCACCCATGTGCTACGCTATAAATGTCAAAACATTCAAAAATTCCCTATGTCGTTCATTCAGACGCTACCAGTCTCCACCCACCCTCTCATGGAGAATTAGTTTCGGGTGTGAACTACACATACCTGATTCTTGTTCTAGCAAGATACGTAGCCAATCGTACATAAGGATACGGTCTTCCGCTGTTTCAAACTACAGACCCTCAGAACGAATTTGGGGTATGTCTTTGAACCAGTCAAATTCCTCACATTTTCATTCACAAACATTTTGAATTAAGTACCCTAAGGACTTGAAACTGGGGCAACTTGTTCAAAATGTTCGACAACTTTGTTCAAACTCCAAAATGACCCATTCGAATAAACAACTCCTTTCACGAAAATCCAAGCAAATGAGGACGCACCTTATGCGACGTCCCTAAATCGACTATTTAGCCCTCGACTCTCTCACCACCTCTCCCAGGATTTATATTCCCAACACCACCTGTCACACCCTTAATCCGATAGGGTGTGATGGGCACCCGACCCTTACCTAGGGCCGAGCGAACCCACTGACTCTAGTAACACTCGTAACCATACTGGGCCCTTAGCCATGACATAAGTACATAATGAAACTTTTTCGGAGAGCAAAACATACTTTTCGTCTCTTTCAAATCAAGTAAAATCCATAACATATAAAACTTATAATAAAATGCGTAATAATACATCGGCTTACATAGCTGCTTACATAACCGACATCTTATACCCACGACACTGTCTACAAAGTCTCTAACCCAGAACATGATAATCTGACTCGGCAGCACTCCGGAGAAAATGGAGCTCACCAATCCCGCTGGAACATCTTCTACTAATATCTTGACTCACCCGGTGTACCTTCGTTGCATGAAACGCAGCCCCGAAGAAAAGGGGTCGATGCGAAATATGTACTGAGTATGTAAAGCATGAAATATAGTAAGCGGGATCATACCGAAATAAAGAGTACAGAAAATCATAGGACTTGCTTTTGAAAACATATATCATGCATATCAATGTTATAAAATTATCATAAAAACATATAGCGTGTCCCGGCCCTCCATTGAGGGACTCGGTGAGTAAAATCATAATATGCAAATATAACGTGTACATGTAACGTGCCCCGGCCCTCTAATGAGGGACGCGGTAAATAAAACCATCATATGCATGAACATGCAACGTGCCCCGGCCCCCCATGGAGGGACGCGGTAAAAGGGAATCATCATATGCCATCCTGGCCACCTCCCCCATATCATCATATCATATAACGTGCCCCGGTCCCGGTAGCAAGGGACGCGGTAAATATACGTGCCCCGGCCCTCCATGGAGGGACGCGGTGAACAATGCAGAGAAATGTGCACGAATACATGCCCGGCCCGGACGCGGTGAAAGAGTGGCTACGCTCGCACGAGCAGAGTAGTGAGAAACCATGCACATAAACCATTTCGTAGACTCAATGAAGTAAGTGAACGACATTAACCGATGTGGGATTCGCCTAAACCAATGTGGGATTCGCCTAAGGCGGCCTTACGCTCACCCCCCCACTTTGGGACTCAGCGTGCCTGCTGAGGTTTGCCCCACCATTGGGTTTGCCCCACCACCGGCTCTGAAACCAATTGATCATATTCCAGAATATATACAAATCATATAACGTAAGCATATCAAAGCATCTTGAAAATCTGGACAAATATTATACCAAATAGCTTCCGACATTACTCGAAACATATCATATATCATGAGCATCTCGAATATCGTAGAGATCATAGTCATATATCGAGTCAATTCGGGCCCGCCTCGGAAAGTTACGGACCTTACATATTATGGAATCACATACGAACATATCGAAGCAATCCGAGCCTTTCTATGAAAGATACGGACGTTCGTAGTTACGGAGTCATTTAAGAACATCACTCTTTTAGAAACACAACTTATATGCAATTTTTGAAATCCAAATCTTACTAATGACATAAAGACCATATCTTGGTTACATTAAGAATATGAATATCGAGAAACAAATAAGAATCATAAACATGCTCGGATTGCAAGAATAGAGTTACCTCGGGAAACGTGTCATAACTTACTTCCAACTAGGACATGCCAAAAGAAAGAAAGGTGAGCTTTACATACCTTAGCCGCTTCCTAAATTAATCCAAACTTGGGTCTCGACTTCTCACGATCTACAATAACGTCATTAGGTAACGGTCGTTAGCCATAGCACTTAAGAACCCAATTCCACATTAACACTTCGTCTATAAAAAATTCGGCAAAGATCTCCCCTATAACTTCAACGTCCCCGAGAATTCAACTCGGCCAAATCAACAACAACCAAACCAACAACCATACCAACAATATCCATAGGTGATTCAAAACACATTCTAACATTAATAATTTATCTCTACACAATTCGACAACATTTCATTTCTATTCAAATAAACTACGTACATTCCAACCAACATCATTGATCATACGTTCAAGAGTTAATCCGAGGCCATTCAAACACGATTTACAAGCATTCCAAGCAATTTATACAATATTCAAAACACTCCAAACCATATGCCACTTCACCCGAAACTACCAATCTCCATAAGGACAACAATAATACGTTTCTTTCTTCCAAATTCATACACTACATCAACAATCCACACATTGGCAACATTACTTCCATAAATTCGAGCAACTATGTTAAATTCGCATTATGTTCCAAATCAGCCCACACGGTGATCACTTCAACTTGGATCATTAAGTCTTCATTTTATATCATAGGATCCACAACAAACAACAACTAAAACACTACATAACATTAGTTCTACACTTTCTCACCACACTACATATATATTCGGCTACAACATAACACACCATAATCTCATGAATTCCATTCATCTCCACATATCACAATATGCATAAACACCTACAAAACATGTAAGAAATATTGAACCTTACCTTTTTCCCTTCAACTTGTCTCCTCGGCTAGGACTACCATTTGCAAGAACGAACGGTTTTCTTATTCCAACAACTACTCCACGTCGACGAGGACCTTCCAATTAGTAGGAAAGCATGAAGAAAATAATTTTTCTTGAGCAAGACTTGAGGGACCATTCGGCCAGCCCCCTTGGCCGATTCCCTCTTCTCTCTTTTCTTCATATTTCTTCATTTTTCTAGAGGAACAAAAGATGACTACTTGTCTTATTTTTTCATCACATGTCCATATATATATATATATACATATAGGGGTGGCCGGTTGTGCCCTTTTATTTTTCTCAACTTTTCTTCAATTTTCTAGAAATTTCCTTAAGTGGTCAAAGATGAAATCTTGTCTTGCATGGTCTTAAATTTTATACATATACTCACACATGCCCCCTCACAATTATGAAATGAACACATGGCCCCCTTGATGGCTTGAAACCATTGGCTAGCCGTGTGTGGATCCCATAGCCATATGGCTAGTTGTGGCCATTTCATGAAATAATTTGTTTCCACTCTTGGCCCTTAATTTTCCTTATTTCAATTTTACCCTTTGACACTGCATACCAATAAAAAGATGAATATGCAACTTATGCATTCTAAAAAATTGTAACCTTGTCCTTAACTCCCCGCCACTAACTCGGAATATTCAAATGTACGAAATGCGAGTTATAACATCCTTCCCCCTTTGGAACATTCATCCTCGAATGTTGAACTAGTCTCGTAAGGTCTTCTAAGGATCTTGGGGGGGGGGGTTTCCTTTGTCACCACGGCGCGCAACCTCATCTATCGATTACGTTCCTTCTTCATTTTCCCTTCAGCCTCTCGAGTCGTCTTCTCCCTGCTACTGTTTCGTCACACGAACTCGGATCCTTATAGTCGTACTCCAAGTACCTATGACTTTGCATCTCATTAACCATAACTCTACCAATTCCATGGCATATGTTCTCGTGCTTAATTTACTTGGTGGTCCATAACCCTTCTTCTAACATCCGGTGGACTCTTTTATTTTCCACACGTGAGAGCAACATTTTCTTTCTCCCCCAAAATCTTTCCGAACCACTAATCGCCATTCTTTTTACTCCGCCTATCACTGTTATTTCAAATGTCCTCTTGAGTTCACTTCTCTTTGCCGGTCTGACCCGCCCCGTCCTAGGCGATTCCTTAAGGTTTCTGCACACTCCGCAGACTCTAATCTTCCTTAAATTACTCCCCCTCCTCGTTGGTTTCTTACGTCAAAATTTGTAAAATTTTCAAAAAACTTCCCAGGGGGGTCACCCATCCTGAGATTGCTCCCACTCCAGCACGCTTAACTTTGGAACTTTGACGGAGTACGACGC
This sequence comes from Lycium ferocissimum, assembly GCF_029784015.1. Lineage (NCBI taxonomy): Eukaryota > Viridiplantae > Streptophyta > Magnoliopsida > Solanales > Solanaceae > Lycium > Lycium ferocissimum. The sequence goes on from NW_026716661.1 coordinate 5,337, forward strand.
TTTAACGCTTTCTCCGATCGCGTCTACCTCACCGCACGACCTTCCTCACAAAATATTGAGTAAGTCGGAATCTTAACATATTCCCAAAACGCCCTCACGACACATCCCAGCAGCTGTCTTGTTAATACATTCCTATCCGTCACCATTCTTCTCTTCCCTCTCTTTCTTCTTTTTTTTTTCATTTTTTTTTCATACCCAGTCTACTCGTATCATTACTTCCCGTGACTATAATCTCATCATATTTTTCTCCTACCTATTGATTCAGTCGATACCTTAATACACATCACTCTATCCAAACCTACCAAATCTTTCTAGATCATTCTTTGGTATCACGAATCCGTTCCACATCCCTTGTTACCATATCTTCATCGACCTCCTATTTGCTATTATCACAAATTTCACAAATTTACTTATTCTTAAAGGGCAACCATACTTCACGGCTCGATCGACCTCCATCAAAACATATTCCAAACTTACATCTCATTCTTGTATTATTTCTAGAAAAATTTTGGCAGAGTTTCCTCTATATTCCTTACTATCCCAAAACCTGCACGCAGGAAATACCAACAATGCCTCACAGGGCCATCACATATGTGTATACATCATGTCGTATCACGGCCACACAGGGCTCCCAATATCCACAGTAGTATGAGAACAATTAACTTACCTCGTATGTCCAACTCAAGCTGTACCTGTTACACTTTTCTCTTTACTTCCCCTTTCCGTTTTCAACTTTACACTTCAATCATGTCAATATCGTACTCAACATATACCTTTCGTACCTTTACTTACCTGCGTGCTTTATGGCTTCCAATATCATCGGTCACCTTCTTCGATCAATATCATTCCTTTGCTGCAACCGAAGGTTAGTGCAAAATATCTCATTTTCTATGACTCGGCTCTATGGCACGATCTAACAGGTGAAAGAAGAGTAACCATCCTAGATGCCCCGTAGATGTGGCCGGCTTCACACCATAAACAGGACTCTACCGGACACGACTTTGCAGACAACCCCTAGGACGAACCGCTCTGATACCAATTTGTCACACCCTTAATCCGATAGGGTGTGATGGGCACCCGACCCTTACCTAGGGCCGAGCGAACCCACTGACTCTAGTAACACTCGTAACCATACTGGGCCCTTAGCCATGACATAAGTACATAATGAAACTTTTTCGGAGAGCAAACATACTTTTCGTCTCTTTCAAATCAAGTAAAATCCATAACATATAAAACTTATAATAAAATGCGTAATAATACATCGGCTTACATAGCCGCTTACATAACCGACATCTTATACCCACGACACTCGTCGCAAAGTCTCTAACCCGAACATGAAACCATAACATGATAATCCGACTCGGCAAAGACCCGAGAAAATGGAGCTCGCCAATCCCGCTGGAACATCTTCTACTAATATCTTCACCACCCGGTGTACTGCGTGGCATGAAACGCGAGCCCCCGAAGAAATTAGGTCAGTACGAAATATGTACTGAGTATGTAAAGCATGAAATGTAGTAAGCGGGATCATACCGAAATAAAGAGTACAGACAATCATAGGACTTGCTTTTGAAAACATATATCATGCATATCAATGTTATAAAATCATCGTAAAAACATATAGCGTGTCCCGGCCCTCCATTGAGGGACTCGGTGAGTAAAATCATAATATGCAAATATAACGTGTACATGTAACGTGCCCCGGCCCTCTAATGAGGGACGCGGTAAATAAAACATCATATGCATGAACATGCAACGTGCCCCGCCCCCCCCATGGAGGGACGCGGTAAAAGGGAATCATCATATGCCATCCTGGCCACCTCCCCCATATCATCATATCATATAACGTGCCCCAGTCCCGCTAGCAAGGGACGCGGTAAATATACGTGCCCCGGCCCTCCATGGAGGGACACGGTGCACAATGCAGAGAAATGTGCACGAATACATGCCCTGACCCGGACGCAGCCAAAAGAGTGGCTACGGCTCGCACGAGTAGAGTAGTGAGAAACCATGCACATAAACCATTTCAGAGACTCAATGAAGTAAGCTGACATTAACCGATGTGGGATTCGCCTAAACCAATGTGGGATTCGCCTAAGGCGGCCTTACACTCACCCCCCACTTTGGGACTCAGCGTGCCTGCTGAGGTTTGCCCCACCATTGGGTTTGCCCCACCACCGGCTCTGAAACCAATTGATCATATTCCAGAATATATACAAATCATATAACGTAAGCATATCAAAGCATCTTGAAAATCTGGACAAATATTATACCAAATAGCTTCCGGACATTACTCGAAAACATATCATATATCATGAGCATCTCAGAATATCGTAGAGATCATAGTCATATATCGAGTCAATTCGGGCCCGCCTCGGAAAGTTACGGACCTTACATATTATGGAATCACATACGAACATATCGAAGCAATCCGAGCCTTTCTATGAAAGATACGGACGTTCGTAGTTACGGAGTCATTTAAGAACATCACTCTTTTAGAAACACAACTTATATGCAATTTTTGAAATCCAAATCTTACTAATGACATAAAGACCATATCTTGGTTACATTAAGAATATGAATATCGAGAAACAAATAAGAATCATAAACATGCTCGGATTGCAAGAATAGAGTTACCTCGGGAAACGTATCATAACTTACTTCCTACTAGGACATGCCAAAAGAAAGAAAGGTGAGCTTTACATACCTTAGCCGCTTCCTAAATTAATCCAAACTTGGGTCTCGACTTCTCACGATCTACAATAACGTCATTAGGTAACAGTCGTTAGCCATAGCACTTAAGAACCCAATTCCACATTAACACTTCGTCTATAAAAATTTCGGCAGCATCTCCCCTATAACTTCAACGTCCCCGAGAATTCAACTCGGCCAAATCAACAACAACCAAACCAACAACCATACCAACAATATCCATAGGTGTTCAAAACACATTCTAACATTAATAATTTCTCTCTACACAATTCGACAACATTTCATTTATATTCAAATAAACTACGTACATTCCAACCAACATCATTGATCATACATTCAAGTGTTAATCCGAGGCCATTCAAACACGATTTACAAGCATTCCAAGCAATTTATACAATATTCAAAACACTCCAAACCATATGGAATGTACGGTCCGTATAATTTTATATGATTCGTATAATTGATCGTATAACCCCATCAGTGATGGAACTTAACTATAACAGTTATACGGACCATTATATGGACCGTATAATATTATACGGACCGTATAAATGGTCGTATAATCCACTTTCTCTCCGAACTTGTTCTCGTCGTTTTGTTGATCTCCAATCCTTATGGAACCTTCTTAGCACTTGTTTAACATTTCATTAACAATCTAAGGAGTGTTATAACTCTTCTTTAAGACATTATTAAGTCAACATTATCTCGGTACTTTGCAAATCCTTATGCAAAACACGACTTATGCTTGGCATTCTTCAACGAACTTTCTCCTCTCGCCTCAAACGTCTTTGGAATCTTAATTAGAACCATTAAGTGCAACTTCTTACTTTAATAAACCTCATACACTTCTTACCCTACCTTAGTCTATCTACCATACGACGACATGAAATTTTTCGAGGTGTAACACATTTCCCCCCTTTAAAAACATTCGTCCTCGAATGTTAAGTTCTCGGGAATTCTACAAAGATTTCGCCAGAGTTTTCCCTGTAATATGGCGCTACCATCCTATCACAACAGCCCATAATAACATCACCTCACAGGGCTACAACACAATAGCAAGAAATCATGGCCACACACGACCAAAAGCTTAAAAAGAAAGCATACATACCTCATAATATTGATGTCTCATCTTGGATCTCTTCCGGGGATGGAAACAAGTGGGAGTACTTGGACTTCATGTTTTCTTCTGCTTCCCAAGTTATTTCTTCTCGGTTACTGTTTTGCCACAAGACTTTGACCGAAGCTACTTCTTTGTTCCTAAGCTTCCGCATTTGCCTATCTAGTATGGCAAGGGGAACCTCTTCATAAGCCAACTTCTCAGTAATCTGGACATCCTCTACCGGCATGATTCTAGTTGGATCTCCAACACACTTATGGAGCATTGACACATGAAAAACAGGATGGACTGATTCAAGTTCTGGAGGTAAGTCCAGTTCATAAGCTACTTGGCCTATCTTGCGGACAATCTTATAAGGTCCAATGTATCGAGGACTTAATTTTTCCTTATTACCAAATCTCATCACACCTTTCATCGGTGATACCTTCAGGAATACCAAATCATCAACTTGAAATTCTAAGTCTCATCGACTGTTGTCCGCATAAGATTTCTGGCAATTTTGGGCTGTCAACAATCGATCTCGGATAACCTTGATCTTTTCCACTGCTTGTTGAATCAACTCCGGACCTATTAGTTGTACCTCTCCTACTTCAAACCACCCAATTGGGGATCTACACTTTCTTTTATATAGAGCTTCATACGGGGCCAGCTGAATACTGGAATGATAACTATTGTTGTATGTAAACTCAATAAGAGGTAAGTGGTCATCCCAACTACCACTAAAATCTAGCACACATGCCCGAAAAATATCTTCCAAGGTCTGAATAGTGCGTTCAACTTGTCCATCAGTTTGTGGATGAAACGCTATGCTAAGCCGTAGCTGAGTACCCAAACCTTCTTGAAAGGACTTCCAGAGTTTAGCAGTAAACTGTGCTCCTCTGTCTGTGATAATAGATATAGGAACACCATGTAGTCGCACTATCTCCTTAAGATATAACCTTGCATAGTCTTCTACTGAATATATGGTTTTGACTGGAAGAAAATGAGCTGATTTCGTGAGTCTGTCCATAATCACCCATATGGATTCATACTTGCTTCGAGAATGAGGCAACCCTACGATAAAATCCATGTTGTCACTTCCCATTTCCAGGCTGGAATTTCCATCGCTTGCAATAATCCTCCTGGCTTTGGATGTTCAATTTTCACTTGTTGGCAATTTGGACACTGAGCTACAAATTCTGCTATGTCTTTCTTCATTCCATCCCACTAATACATTAAATTGAGATCATGATACATCTTTGTCGCTCCTGGGTGAATAGAATACCGAGAGTAATGAGCTTCTTCTAGAATGCGACGACGTAGTCCTGCAACATTTGGAACACATAGCCTGTCTCGATATCTAAGAACTCTATCAGTAGAAACTTCAAATGGCGACTTCTCTTTCCCATACAATGTATCTCTATAGTGGTTCAGTTGGGGATCTACATATTGGTGCTCTCTCACCTCCATATCTATGGATGAAACAGTTGGGTTGTGAATACCAACTCTTGCATGGCCCGAATCAATTAGACGAACTCTAAGGCTGGCTAGCTGGTGAAGCTCATGGATCAATTCTTTATTCTCCGGAGGAACCTCACATTGACTACCCATTGACTTGCAGCTAAGTGCATCGGCTACTATATTTGCCTTTCTGGGGTGGTATAAAATACTCATATCATAATCCTTTAATAACTCTAACCACCACCTCTGCTGAAGATTCAACTCCTTCTGTCTGAAAATATACTGGAGACTCTTGTGATTTGTATAAATATCAACATGAACGCCATACAAATAGTGGCTCCACATCTTTAGTGCACGAATAACCGCGGCCAATTCAAGATCATGGGTCGGATAGTTCTTTTTGTGTTTCCGCAACTACCTTGAAGCATAGGCAATGACTTTACCATGTTGCATCAACACATAGCCTAACCCAACACCAGAGGCATCACAATACACAACATAACCATCTAGCCCTTCAGGGAGTATCAGGACTGAGGCTGAAGTTAATCTATCCTTCAATTCTTGGAAACTGCGTTCACAAGCATCAGTCCACTGATATTTTGCTGATTTCTGAGCTAACTTCGTTAATGGCGCTGAAATAGAGGAAAACCCTTTCATAAATCTTCTATAATAACCTGCCAATCCCAAGAAGCTACGAACCTCTGTCGGTGTTGTGGGCCTTGGCCAAGTTTTCACAGCCTCAATCTTTTGAACATCTACTTGAATGCCATCAGCTGAGATAATATGGCCCAGAAAAGTCACAGAATTTAGCCAAAACTCACATTTTGAAAATTTTGCATACAATTCTGGAGTCCGAAGAATTCCACGGACAATACGCAAGTTGTCTGCATGCTCTGCTTCTGTCTGAGAGTATACTAGAATATCATTAATGAACACGATCACAAACAGATCCAAGAGCGGACTGAATATGTTATTCATCAGATTCATCAACACCGTCGGAGCATTAGTCAACCCAAATGACATCACCCGAAATTCATAGTGGCCATATCTCGTTCTGAAGGCTCTTTTGGGAATATTTTCTTCTCTAACGCTCACTTGGTGATACCCCGATCTTAGATCAATTTTGAAAAACCATTTGGTACCCTGTAATTGGCCAAATAGATCATCGATTCTTGGAAGCGGGTATTTATTTTTTATCGTTACCTTATTCAGCTGCCTATAATCAATGCACATCTGTAGGGAGCCATCTTTCTTTCTCACAAATAGAACAGGTGCTCCCTACGATGATGAATTGGGCCTAATAAATCCCTTGTCAAGCAAATTTTTCAGTTGTTCCTTTAGCTCTTTCAATTCTGCAAGAGCCATTCGGTAAGGAGGAATAGATATAGGCTTGGTGTCCAGCAACACATCAATAGCAAAATCAATTTCTCTTTCCAGAGGAAGGCCGGGAAGTTCATCTGGAAATACATTCGGGAATTCGTTCACTACCGGACGGATTGAAAAGTCGGTGGCTTGGCTTCGGTGTCATGAACTCGGACTAGGTGATAAATATAGCCTTTAGCTATCATCTTCCTTGCCTTAAGCTAGGAAATAAAACTACCTCTGGGAGACGCTGTATTACCTTTACATTCAAGCACAGGTTCTCCCAGGAATTGGAATCAAACTACTTTCATTCTGCAATGAACATTAGCATAACAAGAGGCCAACCAATCCATACCCATAATCACACCAAAATATAACATTTCCAGCTCAACTAAATCAACTTTAGTATGACGATCACATACCACAATTACACAATTCTTGTATACTTACCTAGCTATTACAGGATTACTAACTGGGGTAGATACATCGAAAGGTTTGATTGGCTCAGGTTTCACCCTAATGCAGCCAGCAATATAAGGAGTAATATAAGACAGCGTAGAACCCAGATCAATCAATACATAAACTTCATGAGAAAATATGGATAGAATACCTGTAACCACATCCAAGGAGGACTCAAGATCCTGATGTCCGGTTAAAGTATAAATACGGGGCTGGGTGCCACCTGAACCGGATGCTCCCTCTCTGCCTCTACCACGGCACGTTTGAATCTGGGGAGTCTGTCCTACAGGCCGCACAAATAAGTAAGAACCAGCTGCTGACCCTGTAGGTTGAACCCCGACTCTACCACTCATTGATGGGCAATCTCACATCATGTGCCCAACCTGACCACAGGCATAGCAAGCATCTGAACCTTGGCGACTCTGACAGGAATGTAATCTGCCGCACTAGTTACATCGCGACACCGGTGGTCTCCACTAGCTAGGATTACCTCCAAACTGAGAACCTGAGACCCTCGAACTCTGACCCAGACCAGAATAAATAGGGCAATCAAATCTCCTACCCACAAACCGAAGAGGTACACTAGTCGCGGAATGGCCCGAATATCTGGAATACTATTACTGACCCCCTCTATACTCACCGCTAGCAGATCTAGCCCTCGTGCTCTGCCCTCTATCAATATCACGCTGGCCTCGGCGCGGCTGTTGTTGCTCTTCTAAGTTCTGGGCGTGATCCTGAATACGGGAGATGTCCATCTCCTCCTGGAGTGAAGCTGTCAAACAATCTTTGAACAAATGTGGCCCTAGGCCACTCACAAATATGTGCACTCTATCAGCCACCATAGTTGGAGCATACCTAGCCAATGAATTAAAGTGAAGGCTATACTCTCAGGTACTCATATTCCCTTACTTTAGATTCAAAAACATGTTCGCTCGAGCCCTCCGAACCTCTGGTGGCAAATAGTGACGGATGAAAGCATCTACGAATTCTTACCAAACTGGGGGAGGTGCATTTTCCTTTCTCGAAGATATCCAGTTATTATACCAAAGAACCGCCACACCCCGGAGTCTATGAGATTCCAACTCCATTGATTCAGTATCGGAGGCATGGATGATTCTCAACGTTCTCAGCATCTCATCAATAAAACCTTGCAGGTCTTTATCCGGCATTGACCCAAAAAATTCTGGAGGATTTAAACCCATAAAATCACGAGCTCTAGCACTAGTCGCCCTGTTACCTAGACCCGTACTCTGCCGTAGTGCCTGAGCGGCAACTAGCTATGTCAATGACTGAATAGCTTCGGTCATTTGTTGACCCGAAGCACCCGGTGGAGGAACTGGAGGCATAGGAGCTGGAGCTGAAGCCCCCTCTTGTTCTTCTAGAATAGGTGGAGTATGAGAGGTCTTGAAACCCAATTTTGTCCCTCATTTATTCCAATTTATTTCCTTGGGCTTCTAATTTTATTGTTAATCTAAATACTTTTTATTCACTACTATGTTATTACTATTGCTGCTATTATTTGTAAGTATCGTTACTTTATTATAATTACTATTTTAATATTACCCTCACATTACTACCTATTTATTACTTGTTAATCATAAAGTTAAGCTAGATAATCTTTCTTACTCTATTGTTACATTATCTATATATTTATAGTTTTGCTATTATTAGTGAGTTAGTAAAATTGAATTGTATCCTTATTACTATTAATTACTAATTGTGTGATTATTACATACACTTTCCAAGTTATAAATTTCTACAAAGAAACATGAGGAATTGGATTAGAATATGGAGAAGACCAAGCACATAGCCAAGAGATGGCCCAATTTTTGGCCAAATTAGCAGCCCAAATACCCCAAATAGCCCAAACCCGCCAGATCCTTGAACCGACCAAACTACCCTCACTTTATCCGCCAAAATGACTGAAACACCCCTTCATTCAAATTCAATTAGGGTTGGTTTCTTACACTTTCTAAGCGCAGTTTTTTGCTATTCCCTATCATCCTCACATGGTAGAACCACTTTGTCTTCTTCCCATTTTTTATGAATGTTTAGTCCTTCATCAACCATGGCAGGGTTTGACCTTCCCAATTTGTGCAAGTCTCGGTACCACCAACACAAGAGGCCAACAAACATCTTGAAATCAGATTTTTCTACACAGAGAAAATCAAAAAGCAGAGATTCAATTCTAATCCGTGACACCCTCTGCTGCACCCTCAAACGGCTATATTTTGAGATCAAAATCCTGCTCACAAAACCCTACTTTTCTACTCCTATAAATATCTCTTTTAGCTCTTCAGCCGGACGAAGCTTGAACGATGGAAAACTCTCTCATTTAAGCTATTTTCTACCATTTCTCAAAGAAAATTGTAGCATTTTGTTATCTCTCAATCTCTATCCGTTTCTATTTTGTCAAAAGAGAGTAGATCTGAGACCCCGACATCTTAGTTCACTGCACCCACAAGAGGTAAAATCTGAATTTCTTCTTATTTATTTAGTGTCGACGTGTGTTTTGATGTTGGGAAATCATGTTTTTAGTATCTAAGTTTATGTTATAGAAAACATGACTATAGTAGTGAATTTGTCTAGTCGAATGTTATATAAATTTAGAATATGTGCTATGTGTCTATTATATAGTATATGTATTTTTTTTATATACTTTAGACTTCATGTTATATGACTGTTGGGTTTACTTCTCGTTGGAGTGTTTTCTGGATGAGCGACTTCGGCTTTTGTGATGAGTGGTTATATTCTGTTGAATATTTGAAAAGTGTGTTTTCCTTCGTTTCATAGTAGCGTGTTTAGATATCACGAATATAAGACACAATTTCAACTTTTGTTTAAATGGACTGCCTGTTAGACCAAGAATTTGTCCATATCATATAGATCTCATAACTTGAAGTGGAAGTTTTAAAATTTATTTGCAGTAGAAATCATTAAATATCATGTTTATGGATTATTCTGGATGACTTAGCATTTAAAGAGTCGAAGTTAAAACCAGGTTCATGTGGTTATTACTAAGTAAATGCTTGTCATATTATTTTCTTAATAATTTATGGGCACTTCTATATTTAATAAACTGTTAGAAACGAAACATTTATTCAGATATAGTAATTAAGGTAATACGTATGTTGAGAGGCCTATATATAGTGTTTGTGATGTTCTGTTGCAAACCATGATGTTAATGTGATTTCTACTTCATTGTTTGGTTTAATGGCTTGATGTACTATTGAGGACGACATTCTCCTTTCTAACTAAATCACTTTTTCTTTCTTTGTTTCGCATGAACACCGGAGCCGAAGAGTCTTGTTTTGAGACTCAACGACGCCACACATGAAGTTATCCTCATCAATTAACCCATACCCGTAATCTACCATGGGATATGTCCTGGAGACCATGGAGATATTGTTGAAAAGCTCCATTTCCTTTATGATTCATGTTGTAAATGCTAACTTTGTTATGTGCCTTTAACTGTTATAGTTCATATAAGAACACATTTATTGCTTGTTTGACTCTCTACTTGTGGTGAGCATCTAGTTAATAATTAAACTTCATAGGGATAATACAGGTATTGCCTCTATAATAAATCATTTAGCATTTTATAATGTTCAGCTCCCTTTCTTTTCTTTTTTTTTTTTCCCCGCAAAAAATCCTGCTATCTTTTAAATCATTATTGAGTTTATGTTTTCAAGACTTTAATAAGTCAAAGGGTGAGAAGATCTTTGATTTTATTCAAGCCAAACTTTGAGCCTTGATTTATTTAGAAAATTGTTTGCAAATGGCATAAAGTCCAGTCGTTGTTTTCTGCCTAACTTGGCATGATAGCTTTAATGTGTTTAATTAGGAGCTTAACGAGGAAATGTATTTTCTATACTAAACTAGATTTTTAAAGTATTAATCACCTTGTTATACATTCTCTATTCTTGAATTCCAGGATAAAATTATTTTAACTTCACATCATTTCCCAATCACGTAAATTAGACTTAAATATAAAGTTAGTCACCGCTTTTCGCTTTTAAATACTAATTCCCTCTTGTTTTATATTTAACCAATTATTTTATACATTATTACTTATACTTTACAAGGCTTTTTAATTAACATAAGTCCGGTCGGTTAACCATTTTTAATGGATCTTAAAGGATGCTTAATACCTTCCCTTTAGATTAATTGAACCCTTACCTAGAATCTTTTGGTTTCGTAGACTTTAAATGGAGTTAACATTAGATAATTATTTTAATTGGCTTTAGGTGTCCTGATTCACCATAATAATTAGGTGGCGACTCCTTAACTGTAATTAACCCCGAAATTACCGGAATGTTGTAAACCATTTTGACTCCGGTTAAAATGGGGCATAACAGCTTGGCGACTCCACTGGGGACTATACTTAGGTTCTAACCATAACGGACTTAGTTTAAATAGTCTTTGTGCCCTTGTTTTAATTACTTTATTTGTTGTTAACTGTTTTTACATGCCATTAATTATTTTTTTGATATAAACTGTTTAAGTGTTCCTGTTTTGATATAAACTGTCATCCCGTATCACTTTTCTCCACTCCTGGAAAATTCACACAAATTCACACACTTAAAGCGGTTTCGCGGTTCGCGGCCGTGCACTACTAAATCACCCTCTAGTTGGATCGATCTTGTGGATTTAGTCGATCGGCGGTGCAGTCGACAGCCACGGACTTTCCACTCCCAAGTCGTCCACTTGGGAGAGCCTTGTGTCATAGGAAACCAACTCTTAGTCAACCTAGAGTAGAGCTAAACCAACACCCTTTATTAGGATCATACATTTCATGACCTAGAAGGTTTAATACCCTTGGTGTATTAAGCCCATTAGATGACTTTACCCAAACGTCCAAGTGGGTCCACAACCCCAAGTGACACTAAGCATACTTTATGTGCATGTTTGAAGGATAATTGTGCCTAAATATTGATCATTTGCTCTAACTAATTAAACTTTAGGAGGGAGGGAAGTATTAACGTTTCTATGACAGGTATGGATTTTACATTGGCGTACGTCTGTGATCAACAATTGACGAGAACCAAGGACATCACAAAATGGAGCTAGAAATTTAGACATGACAAATTGTATTTACTTTACTTAGATTAGGAAGTACTTTATGTTGTATTCATTTGATATGTAATAAATATTACATTACATTTGTACTTTATTTTTGGGAAATAGAATTTGTTTAATTAGCCAAGAGCAATGGGATGACGTATTATGGCACATTTTACCCTTCAAACAAACGTTAGGCCTACCTCTGGCACAAAGAGGTCACATGCATATTAGGACAAGTTATTGTTGTTTGATATACTTGTTTACATGTTTCTTGACAACTTATTTGCCTTTATTTGATGATTATTTACTACATGACTTATTTGACTCTATGTGATCATGACTTAGCTATATTGATATGAGACTAACATCATTTGCATTTTATGTTTCTCTCTTTTTTCTTTTTTTTTATTATTACTCCCAAGAGAGTTGATTCGTGTTGACATTCGAACTGGCCGACCATCCTTACTTCACAAGGTCAAAGACATCAGCATTACCTCGACGTAGTTGGGTTCTTCAAGGAAGGAAAACTACTATGTCTGATCCAGCCGCATCTATTTCAACTGGTTTGGAAAACGTCGTGATCCCTAGTGATCCTCCCGAGACTTCCGAACATAGAACTACTATTCAACATGATGAACATATCGCCCGCTTGACTCAAGAGATTGAGGATCTACGTGGAGAACTGAATCGGGTTAGGGACTTGACCAATTTGTCCATCACACTCCAAAGTCCACCTCCTGAACCTAGAAATGTCGCACCAAACCCACCTCGTTTTCCATCGCTTGAATCTCCAGCTCCTAAACATTTCCCTCCACAAAATAATACACCTACCAACAACAACTTTCCTCCAATCACCCCCGCAAATCCACCAAATCCATCATCCGTCTATACCCCTCCACAAAGCCAACCACCCACCTACACTACCTATGTTATTCCTAATCCACCACCCGTCAACCCACCAAGTCAATCGCTAGTTCAAACTCCTTATGTTCCTTTATCCACTAACACTAATCCACCACCTAAAACTACTCTTCCAAACCCACCAAACTAACTACATATAAATACCACTTATAACAAACCACCTCCAGTCCAAAACACTCCCACTGTCCAAACTTATCCAACCTAGCATATACAAGGGGCACATTTTGTCACTCCTAATGCGCAATATGTTCCTCCGGTATATACAGCAGAAACACAAGCCTTTACCAACCCAACAACGGTCAGGTTCCAACCCGAGGTGGATCAATATGAGGAAATGGAAAAGGATGCAAAAGCAAGGGCGGATGATATATTGTTAAAAGAGATCCACAGTCTCAAAGAAGCAATGAGGAACCTTCAAGTTGCCAGGGGAAGCAAGAGTGTAGAATATGAAGATCTGTGTGTTCAGCCTGACGTTGATTTGCTCGTAGGCTACAAACCACCGAAATTTGATACATTTAATGGAACAGGAGACCCTCACATGCATTTAAGGGCTTATTATGACAAACTGGTTGGAGTAGGTAGAGATCAGAATATAAGGATGAAGCTATTCATAAGAAGCTTATCTGGTGAGGCTCTTACTTGGTATACGCAACAAGATGTCCGTAAATGGCGTGGTTGGAGTGATATGGCACAAGATTTCATGGACCGATTTAGTTTCAATACCGATATCACACCAGATACAGTCTAGATGACTAAGGTAACCAAGAAGTCAACTGAGTCATTTCGTGAGTATGCGTTATTGCGAGGTCGAAGCGACCGTGGTTCAACCCCCGATGAGTGATAGAGAAATGACTGCTACCTTCATTGAATGCCAAACTGGCATGTACTATGAGAAAATGATAGGCATGATGGGACAAAAGTTCACAGAAGTTGTCAGAATAGGAGAAGCCTTAGAAGAAGGAATCAAATCGGGAAAAATTCAGGATCTCACTGCCTTGTAGGCTGCAAGCAAAGCTATTCAATTTGGTTCTATCAGCGGGACCAAAAAGAAAAAAAAAAGATGTAGCTGCAGTCATGAATATCCAAGGACGTAAGCCAAGCCAAGCCATTACATACCTTAACCATCCACCACAACCTTTCTACCCTTACCAATATGCTGAACCCTACCAAGCTCCACTAACTCCTTACCCTGTCTACAACGCCCAAGCAAACTACTACTAACCCCGAGCACCTCCCTATCAAAACCCACGTCCATATCAATCCGTTCAAGCTCCAACTTACTAAAATCGACCACATGCTACACCTAAAATCCGTTCAAACCCCGAAATCAAAAATACCCGCAACTACACCCGATTCGCCGAACCTTTGGCTCAATTATTTGAAAGATTGAAAACAGCAGGCGTGATACAACCAATTGAAGGGAAAATTCCGGATCCTATTCCGAGATGGTTTGATGGTTCCAAGCGTTGTGCATATCATTCTGGAGTCGCTGGGCACGATACTGAGGATTGCTATGGTCTTAAAAACAAAATTGAAGCCTTGATTAAGGAAGGAGCAATCCAACTTACTGGAGCTCAGCCCAATGTAGACAACAACCCTTTACCTACTCACGAAAATGCCAATGTGAATATGATAACTGTTGAGGGAGATTGGGATTTGAAAGGAGCCATCATGCCAATTGGAAAGTTGGAAAGGGGAACGTCATCAACCTTTGTCGCTCCCGTGGAAACAGTCCAAAGACAAGAACCAATGAAGGTTACTACTCGCAACACCGAGACACCGACCATCTGGGGTGCCGAACTAGGAGAGATTTTGAAGAATTAGACCTCTACTCCGTCCTTGGTTCGCCGGGAGTCTTGGTAGATTGAACATGTAGTGAACTTTTGAAATAGCACGATTTTAAAATTGAGGCCTGAATCATGCCCAAAACTTTTGTTGCTTTGCCTCATCTTTTGGAAGCTTAATTGCAAAATCTATGAATGCATTTCTGATTTTCCTTAACTGTCTATCATTTGTTATTTTCTGTTTTATTTAGTATATAAATTATCAAATCTGCCAATTTTATGATTGTGACATATAATGAAACGAATGAATAAAGTTTATGTGCCGAACACGATTATGAAGAACGGGAAGACAACATACATCTCGAGAAAATAACAGAGAAATTAGAGGACGGGACAAGATTCCACTTGGAAGAATTTGAAATAGGCGATGGATAATGACACAAGCATGAAGGCTGCCAATTCAAAAAGAAATCAAAGGACGACATTAGATTAGATTGTTTATCTTGTAACCTTCCCATTTATGTTACGAACTACGCTGACCTGATTCCCGTGGTGGGATACGTAGGCAACCCACATAGGGTTTGGTTGCAAAAAATCCAAAAAAATCCTTAGTATTTGTATGTAAGGAGAACTACGCATGGCCTGATTCCCTCGGTGGGATACGTAGGCTATCGGCATGCGGTTCAGTCATATTTAGGTAGAAATCCAACAAATCTTTTACCATTTAAGTAACAAAACTACGCTTGACCTAATTCCTATGGCAGGATACGTAGGCAATCCACATCGGGTTCGGTCCCTTTATTAGAAAAATTTCAAACCATTTTTATGTACCTTACGAACTACGTTCTGACCTGATTCCCTTAGCGGGATACGTAGGCAACTTATATAAGGTTCGGTCACACCACAACATAAGTTTAGTGTACCCTTCCAAAGTCAAAACTGGGGCAGATTTTGGGAAGATATAGACAAGAGAATGGTTGGACATCGATGAGATTAAGGCTACCAGACAGGAAGTATTATAGATAAATGACTTTTCAATTGTTTTGGAAGTGTCACAATCTAAAAGTTGACAGAAATTTTTACAACTTATATACATATATATATATATATATATATATATATATATATATATATATATATATATATATATATATCTATATATATATATACATATACTTGCATATATATATATTTCAAATGAAACATTTTCTTTCAATTGTTTTCACTACTATTCATCTACCGAGGCTTGAACGGAGATCACAAGATCCAAACAAACAAGATGAACGGAGCGCCAACAATGTCAAGCTTTGAGTCAACACGAATCAACTTCCCCCTCCCAAACTAAGAATTTTTCTTTGAGTGCAGGAATAAAACACCGCGAGATCAATAGTCAAGTCTATCAATTATGGCCGAAAAGCATCATTTGGCTCATTGTGGTCTTGCCTTAAAAGCCAACGGCTTTATTTCTAACTTTATCTTTAATTTTATTTTTTATCACAATAACTTTATGACTTTATTGACAAATACACCTGTTTTTGTAGGTTGTCGAGATCGAAGGCGTATTAAATCAGGATTACATGTCGAAAATCGAAGTCGTCATTTATTTGTCTTGTCACGATCTCATCAACATCATAAGCCAAATGGCCACACTCTTATCATTCACTTTACCTACTTTAACGACTTTATCCTGAACTTTACAGGAATCATCATCAAGTCCGCGAAAAAAACCGGAGACGTCATTTGGCTATATAGCCTCAGCCAAACGGCTACACTCTTACTTTACTCTACACTCTTATCATTCACTTTACCTACTTTAACGACTTTACCCTGAACTTTACAGGAATCATCATCAAGTCCCCGAAAACAACCGGAGACGTCATTTGGCTATACAGCCTCATCTGCATAAGCCAAACGGCTACACTCTTACTTTACTCTACACTCTTATCATTCACTTTACCTACTTTAACGACTTTACCCTGAACTTTACAGGAATCATCATCAAGTCCCCGAAAACAACCGGAGACGTCATTTGGCTATACAGCCTCATCTGCATAAGCCAAACGGCTACGCTCTTACTTTACTCTCTACTTTATTACTTTACTTTATCAATAACTTTATCATTCACTTTACCTACTTTAACGACTTTACCTTAAATTTTACAGACATTATTTATCATCGAGTCCCGGAGGACAGCCGGAGGCCTCTTTTTATCATTAAAGTCTCTAAAGACAAGTGGAAAAATTATTCCGTCTTCTACGTAAACATCACTCATCATTCAAGTCCCTAACAACAAACAGAGACAATATTTGGCCATACGGCCTCGTCATTTCATAAGCCACACGACTTCATCCTCATCCTTATACACATATTATTGTCATATTATTTTGTTCTTTTGACTTTACTCCAAACCTTACATACAACTTTAACAAGAATTTTAGGTCACTTTACCCGAGACATTACAACATCGATCGTTGAGCAAACCATATCAAGACTCCAGTTTGAAAATAGAGACATCACTTCAACTCATCGAATTTTCATTTTTCCTAGCCATACGGCTCTACATTCATCTCAATTTATATTTCAAATTCTACTTTATCTTACTTCATTTGCTAACTACTTTACCTTAAGTTTTTCAAGTCATTAAACCTTTATTTGACGTAAAATACAATCCACATGCATCATTAAAGAAACGCAAAGACAACGTGAAACTTTATCTTATGCAGTGAACTGGGACAAATTTGCTGAAGTGGAATGTCAAACTCCTTAGCAAAGGTCACGGATCTACTCTCGAACTCAACTCCGCCTACGTCCACAAACACGTAATACGTAGGGTATCCAAATTTTCTTTCATATCCACCGCTAAAACTCAACTCTTTTCCTAATCTTGTATCCCTTTCTATATCCAGTGGCGCCATAACTTAACACTGGAGCAATTGTTGAGAATCTGCATCGTGTCTAGTAGAGTCCTACTTATGGGTGTGTTGCGCGCCACATTTATAATTAGGAGGCTATAAACATATGTTCCTTTCTCGAACATTCTTATTACCTGTCTTTAACCCCTCGAGTATGCAACTCACAACTCATCCAATATCTTTTCAAAATCATTAACATCTCTCAATACCCCATCAATCTTCACTTCACAACACCCTAGCCTCACCATAATTCAACACTGGGGCAAAAAGCGCAGCATCGATATCAACTCGCTTCACGCGAACTACATATGACCTGATTCTCATTGAACCCGAGATATTAGGCAACTCAATACAGGGGTTCAGCTATAATTTTTCAACATCCATAATCTTTTCCAACATCTCTTCAACCCATAAACTTTTTCTAACATCCTTTCTAGCCCCATAATCTTTGCCACTATATCTTCTAACTCATATTTTGTCAAGTTTTTCCCAGTTCATATCTGTTGGTCGGAACAAAATTGGCTACTACGTCAACTTCTTCACCCGAAAACTCTTACATCATCTTCGATCGAAGAGGGGCAAAACTGTTGACACCCAATTTTGTCTCTCATTTATTCCAATTTATTTCCTTGGGCTTCTAATTTTATTGTTAATCTAAATACTTTTTATTCACTACTATGTTATTACTATTGCTGCTATTATTTGTAAGTGTCGTTACTTTATTATAATTACTATTTTAATATTACCCTCACATTACTACCTATTTATTACTTGTTAATCATAAAGTTAAGCTGGATAATCTTTCTTACTCTATTATTACATTATCTATATATTTATAGTTTTGCTATTATTAGTGAGTTAGTAAAATTGAATTGTATCCTTATTACTATTAATTACTAATTGTGTGATTATTACATATACTTTCCAAGTTATAAATTTCAACAAAGAAACATGAGGAATTGGATTAGAATATGGAGAAGACCAAGCACATAGCCAAGAGATGGCCCAATTTTCGACCAAATTAGCAGCCCAAATACCCCAAATAGCCCAAACCCACCAGATCCTTGAACCGACCAAACTACCCTCACTTTATCCGCCAAAATGACTGAAACACCCCTTCATTCAAATTCAATTAAGGTTGGTTTCTTACACTTTCTAAGCGCAGTTTTTTGCTATTCCATATCATCCTCACATGGTAGAACCACTTTGTCTTCTTCCCATTTTTGATGAATGTTTAGTCCTTCATCAACCATGGCAAGGTTTGACCTTCCCAATTTGTGCAAGTCTCGGTACCACCAACACAAGAGGCCAACAAACATCTTGAAATCAGATTTTTCTACACTGAGAAAAATCAAAAAGCAGAGATTCAATTCTAATCCGTGACACCCTCTGCCGCACCCTCAAACGGCTATATTTTGAGATCAAAATCCTGCTCACAAAACCCTACTTTTCTACTCCTATAAATATCTCTTTTAGCTCTTTAGCCGGACGAAGCTTGAACGATGGAAAACTCTCTCATTTAAGCTATTTTCTACTGTTTCTCAAAGAAAATTGTAGCATTTTGTTATCTCTCAATCTCTATCCGTTTCTATTTTGTCAAAAGAGAGTAGATGCGAGACCCGACGTCTTAGTTCACCGCACCCACAAGAGGTAAAATCTGAATTTCTTCTTATTTATTTAGTGTCGGCGTGTGTTTTGATGTTGGGAAATCATGTTTTTAGTATCTAAGTTTATGTTATAGAAAACATGACTATAGTAGTGAATTTGTTTAGTCGAATGTTATATAAATTTAGAATATGTGCTATGTGTCTATTATATAGTATATGTATTTTTTTATATACTTTAGACTTCATGTTATATATTTATTGGGTTTACTTCTCGTTGGAGTGTTTTTGGATGAGCGACTTCGGCTTTTGTGATGAGTGGTTACATTCTGTTGAATATTTGAAAAGTGTGTTTGCCTTTGTTTCTTAGTTGCATGTTTAGATATCACGAATATAAGACACAATTTTAATTTGTGTTTAAATGGACTGCCTGTTAGACCAAGAATTTGTCCATATCATATAGATCTCATAACCTGAAGTGGAAGTTTTAAAATTTATTTATCATTAAATATCATGTTTTTGGATTATTCTGGATGACTTAGCATTTAAAGAGTCGAAGTTAAAACCAGGTTCATGTGGTTATTACTAAGTAAATGCTTGTCATAGTATCTTCTTAAAAAATTTTGGGCACTTCTATAGTTAATAATCTCTTAGAAACCAAACATTTATTCAGATATAGTAATTTAGGTAATACGTATGTTGAGAGGACTATATATAGTGTTTGTGATGTTCTGTCGTGAACCATGATGTTAATGTGATTTCTACTTCATTGTTTGGTTTAATGGCTTGATGTACTATTGAGGACGACATTCTCCTTTCTAACTAAATCACTTTTTCTTTCTTTGTTTCGCATGAACACCGGAGCCGAAGAGTCTTGTTTTGAGACTCAACGACGCCACACATGAAGTTATCCTCATCAATTTAACCATACCCGTAATCTACCATGGGATAAGTCCTGGAGACCATGGAGATATTGTTGAAAAGCTCCATTTCCTTTATGA
>NW_026716662.1:0-16646 GCF_029784015.1 Lycium ferocissimum
TTTCCTTAGCATTCTGATAAAAGGGGCCCGATGTTTAAGAGTATTACGAGAGTCACGAGTTCGCTCGGCCCTAAGTAAGGGTCGGGTGCCGTCACGCCCTAATAAGTTAGGTGTGACAAATTGGTATCGCAGCGAGTTCGTCCTAGGAGTTGTCGCAAAGTCGTGTCCAAGAAAGTCCCGTTCATGGTGTGAAGCCGCCCACACTTATAAACGAAGAGGTCGTTGGCATTTAGGGTGGTTACTCTTCTTTCACGTCTTAGATCGTGCCAGAGCCCAAATACATAGGAAACGAGATTTCTTATGCTAACTTTCGATTTCGATAGAAGAACGACGTCGATCGAAGAAGGCGACCGACGATATTCGGAGGTTACAAAGCACGCGAGGTAAGCAATGGTACGAAAGATATATGTCGAGTACGGTATTGACGTACGATTGAAATGTAAAGTTGAAAACCGGAAAGGAAAGTAAAGAGGAAAGTGCAAAGAGGTTATGGTTGGACGTACGAGATAAGTTAACCGTTTTCGTACTATTGTTGATATCGGGAGCCCTGTGCGGCCGTGATATGATATGATATATATATACATGTGTTGGCCCTGTGAGGCATTGTTGGTATTTCCTGCGTGCAGGTTTGGGATAGTAAGGAATACAGAGGAAACCCGCCAAAATTTTTCTAAATAATACGAGAACGAGATATAAGTTTGGAATATGTTTGCGAAAGGTCGTGTCAATGGTAACGATGGGATTTGAGCCGGAGTATGGCCCTTTGGGAATAAGTTAATCTGTGTGAATGGGTGATGATAAGTAAATGTGAGGTCGAATTCTGGGGACGTGGTAACCATTAATTCGAAAAGGACTTGTGCTATTAAGAGATGATTTAGGAAGGGCCGGTAGATTTGGATAGAGTGATATATTAAGGTACCGGCTAAATCGATAAGTAGGAGAAAAATATAATGAGATTATAGTTAAAGGAAGTAATGATACGACTAAGACAAGGGTACGGAGGAAAGAGAATTGTGACGAGTAGGAATGTATGGATAAGACAGTGGTGACGTGTGTTGTGAGGACGTTTTAAGTCTGTTAAGATCTCAACTTACCCTAGATTATGTGATGAAGGTCATGCGGTGAGGTGGACGCGTCGTACAAAGCATTAACGCACCGAATTTTATTAAGGTTCCAAAGTTAAGCGTGTCGAAGAGAGAGAAATTTTGGGATGGGTGACCCCCCCGGGAAGTATTTTGAAAATCTTTTAAAATCTAGACATAGGAAGTAAAGGAGAAGCTAGAGTAGCCTAAAGGAAATTAGAGTACGCGGGTGAAAGGGGCGTAAAACCTTAGGAGGTCGCGTAGGACGGGCGGATCGAGTGTCGGTGAAGAAGGAGTTAACGTAAAAGAGGAAATAAGAAGAAAGCGAGAACAACGGTCGTAGTAGGTTATGATGTGCGTAACTGAGGACACGAGTACTATAAGTGTTATATCCCGCATTTTTGTGCGTTCGGATAACTCAAGGTACTTGCGGGAAGATAATAAGCGAGGTCATATTTTATTTTGTTGAGCATAAAAGTCGGTTATGAAAACCTTGAAGTGGAAATAATAAGAAAGGCTAGGGGTAAAGAGGTAAATTCGCGAAATGACCCGTGAAAATATGGGGAGAGCTTAAGGGGCGAAATTTGGAATTTTGGAAAAAAATTTATTTTTCATGGGTTGCAAGAGAAAAAGGCTTGGGCCTAAAATTAATGAATTGGTTGGGCCAAGTGGTCATCCAAGTGGTGTGGGCTTAAGCCCACATAAAAGCTTAATGAATAAGCTTAAAAGAAGACTAAGTCTTCATGAATTGTCACAATTTCTCTAGAAATTTCATGAGACTAAGAACAAAAGAAAGAAGGAGAAAGGGAGATATGGCCATTCGGCCTTTGTGACAAAAAAAAAGAAAACCGTAGAAAAAAAAAAAGGAAAGAGAGAAGGAAGAGAGGAAGTTCTCAACGTGTGCTTCATATCCAAGCCACTCCTTGGAGGGTTCTTGACATAGTAGGCTATTGGAACCAAGGGAAAACACAATCTTGGAAAGTCTTCTATTATAGCTAAGTGAAGAATTCAAGCAAAGAGGTAAGAATTCATTCCTCTTTTATATGTTGTGGACGTGTAAACATGTTGAGGTGTATGAAAATGGATGAAATTCATATGGTGGAAATATGTAGGTGTGTGGCCGTGACCTTCAAAGGCAATCCGTGTGTGTGTATGTGTTGTGTGTGTTGTATTGTGTTGTGTTGTGTGTTGGTTGTTGTTGTGAAGTGTAGAAACTATGAAAATTCATGAAAATATGGAAGTTTGCATGTCAAGTGTGTATGCTTGAAGGTGGCCGTGGGTGTGCTTGTATATATGTAAAGTGTGTTGAATCTTATGTGGTGTTTTAGTTGTGGTTGTGATAGAAATTACATTGGCCATGGAAGTTGAAAGAATTTGGTTGGAATCGAAAATGCATGCCATGGCCGTGGGCTATGTTGATGTTGGAATGGAAATGAATTAATGTTGTTTAATATGTTAGTTGTGTTGTGGTGATCTTTGCAATGTAAATGGAAGTAAAATGATATAATTTTGCATCGATTTGGAAGTGTTGAATGAGTTGAAGTATTATATTGGAAAGAAGGTTAATGGTGTTATAATGTGTTTTTGTTGAAATTGTAATGTAATTGTTGGCTATTGTGTTGTTAGTTTGGCCGGGTTGAATTCCGGATTGTTGTTGTCGATGAATTCGCCAAGTTGAACTTGGTGGGATGGTATATTAGCGAGGAAGTGCTGCGAAATTTCAGTAGACGCATAGCCACTTTGAATCTTAACTTGTAGATTCTTGAATTGACAATTGGTAAACTTGACCAATTTGTAGATTTTGGCGAGACTCGGACGGAGATTTGGAGCCGCACAAGAGACGAAAAAGGTATGTAAGGTTTCCCCTTCCTTTCTTGGCATGTCTTAGACGTATAGGTTTGATTTCGCGCCTCGGGGACTTTCCAGACTCTAGAAATCGGCGATTGAAAATAGTTACTATTCATTCAGTAAGATTGAATCAAAAGTGCATAAATTGTGAAAGAAATGTCCAAACATCCTAGAACTTGCAAGGATAAGACCCGATTACCCCAAGACCTTCCTGAGTGACGTCATGACACGTAACACGTGTAGATAACATACTTCGCTATAAAAATGAAAGTACGAGAATGGTAAACCGTTTCTGGATAACCCAATTCTATTATAGGTAACGACTATTCTAAAGAATCTAAGTGCAAGAAATTATGCCCTATGATCCCGAGGGATGTGTGTGCACCCGACGTACGTATAAGTATAAGTATATTATATGATAGCAGAGTCAGAGCGCTATAGACGCTGACAAATATATATATGATGTAGGCATAAATATATAACGGCAGAATCAGAGCGCTATAGACGCTGATATACATATATACGATATGAGCTTATGTATATGATGAAAGAGCCAGGGCGCTATAGACGCCGATATTTATACATGGAATTTTCATATATTTACGGGGAAAATGGAGGTAATGGCAGAGCGTTATACACGCATATCCACCTGATCAGTTGGCATTACGTGACTTGATATCGTCCCGGACGCGGGATGCCCGGACGCGGGATGTGCATATTTATGGTTAAATGGATCGGCTGCCGACGCCTCGGCAATATAATATATTCTATTTTTATGTATATGTATATAGATATAAGTAAGGAAAGCTAAGAAAGCACGGCATCTGCCCAAGGGCACTTAAATGTACAGGTTATGCTTCTATCCCAGGGCTTGAGTTGTAATTCTTTTATGTCATCATGCATGATTATATTTTCGCATATTACTATTCATGCCTTACATACTCGGTACACTATCCGTACTGACGTCCCTTCTTGTGGACGCTGCGTTTCATGCCGCGCAGGTCGGCGGAGACAAAGCGGATTCGATCTTTAGAGCTCTACCGGCCGTACAGACAGCGCTCCGCTTGTTCGAGCCTCACTTCGTGGTACTCTTTTGTGTATATTTTTCGGGCACGACAAGATTTCGCCCTTTCTACGTATAAGTGTATTATGTCTAGAGGCTCGTAGACAGATATGTGCAGTCAGTTATGTACGGTTAAATATGTAGTATTTTGGCGTCTTAATGTTGTTGTATGAAGCGATAGCGAAGCTAACTAGTTATGTTCAGAATGGCGCTGCTAATGTTAATGTTCAGTTCAAAAAAAACCGGCACTGCTTATACGACTTGCCAAGAGGTACAGGTGAAACGATAGATAAGGGGTGCTCGGTACAAGTATCGGGTACTCGTCACGGCCCCTAGTTGGGTCGTGACAATAAGTGACGGGACGGTGAAAGGCTAAGTTATAGGGAAATGAGAAACAAGGTAGAATGAATGCTAGAAAATGACTGGTATGATACGGATAAATGTGGGTGAACGGAAATACGTTTTGAAAATGAGAGAAGGATTATGTAGGAGTAGTGGATTCTGAATGACACGGAGGTACTATAAGATTCCTTGTGTGCAGAATAAAAGATAGACATAAGCGGGAGAAATGATAAAGGGACATCAAAGGAAGCATCCAAGATAGGTTGGGGTAGAGATGACATTCCAAGAGACTTTGGATACTTATCGTCAGAATGACAGTACTGCCTAATTGAGATTGGAAATACGGACATGGGGCAAAGTATAAACAGATAATGGCATAAGTACACCCCTAAAGAGGGGAAGCGGGTGAGAGAAATACAAGGGTGAGATGGAAACAATTGACACGGTAATATGTTTGATGTGGATGCTTAAACTACTAACGAGACCCCTTACTGAAATAAGTTAGAGAGATCGGAAGACCAGCAATAAGTGGATAAAAGTCAGGACGACATTTGGGGCAGTGCGAGAGGTTTTTGCGGAGACCTGGAATGACAGGACGCTAGAAAATGGACGTGTATGAAGGAAAAGAGTATGACAAGAGGACGGTATTGAATAACTTAAGAGATAGTATGAAGGATAGCGATGCTATACTAGATTAAAGGCCAAGATGTTGGCTATAGAGGTGTTCGCTAGTGCCGTCGCAACTTGTCAGTATTAAAGAAGAGGGAATACCCTTTATGGTAGGAAGTGAGGGAGTCAAGAGCGATTAAAGGAAGGGAAAGAAATATGACAAAATAGGACGAGCGGGTTTTGGTATGAATAAGATATGCGAGCGGGTGACGAGCCAGAGGACGAAAGGACCATGTCTAAGATTGAACGTACTTTATATAAGTTGTACAAGGACAGCGATGCCACCTTCCGCAAGTATTAGTATGCTAAGAATGAGACTAAGTAAGTACTCGATAAGAAGAGTAAGGCCTTAGCAACGACAATGTAGTTGGGATATTTTGGGAGCATTGCGGAAGAATGTAAGGATGGTTTCAGCTAATTACCAAAATAGAATTAGTGTTGAAGACAGCTGAGACACGAACTAAGGATCTATCATGACAGAGTCGAAAGACAAGAGAAGAGAAGGCAAGGTAGAACATAAGGATTAATGAATGAGCTGTATGTCACAGCCATAAAAGGAACTCCCCCGAAGTGCTTATGAGACCCCGTAAGACTAGTTGAACATTCGAGGACGAATGTTCTAAAGGGGGGAAGGATGTTATATCCCGTATTTTGTACGTTGGAATATTTTAAGTTAGTTGCGACAAGCTATGGACAAGGCTATTTTCCGATTTTGTTTTAAGTGTAAGTTGCATATTCATCCTTTTGTTGATAGATCCTTTTGTTGATAGGGAGCATTAAAGGGCAAATTCGGAATAAGGAAAATGAGAGGCTAGGAATTGCAAAAATTATTTCATGAAAAGGCCATGAGTGGCCATGTGGCCGTGGGGTCCATGTGGGTCCCACCCATGACTTGGCCCAATTACCTTATGCCATGAAATGTATATGTGTTCACCTCATATTTGTGGGAGTTATATGTATATATATACAATGGATGACAAAGCAAGACATAACATTAGTCATCTTTCCAAGTCTTAGCAAGTTCTAGAAATTTGGAGAAAAGAAAAAAAAAAAAAAAAAAAGAGAGCATGACCGGCCATGTGCCCAAATATATATATATATATATATATATATATATATATATATATATATATATATATATATATATATATATATGATGACCAAATAAGACAAGTCATCATTTTGCAACTCTAGAAAATTAAAGAAAACTTGGAGAGAAAGGGAGAAACCATTCGGCCAAGAGCTTGGCTGAAAATGGTCCTTGAGAATTTGATCAAGAAAAATTGGTTTCTTCAAGCTTTTCTACTAATTGGAGGGTCCTCTACAACGTGGAGTAGTCGTTGGAGCGAGTAGACCGTTCGTTGTTTCCATGAACACCCTAGCCGAGTGGAAAAAGTTACGGGAAGAAGGTGAGCTTTGATCCTCTTTATATGTTTTATAGGTGTTTGTGCATGTTACGTATGTAGAAATGAATGAAACTATGAAGTTATGTTTGTGGAAGTTTGGCCGTGTAGGTGTGTATGATGTAGGAGAAACGAACTAATGTTATTTAATATTCTAGTTGATGTTGTTGTGGATTTTATGATGTAAAATGAAGGCTTAATGGTTCAGGATTGAAGTCGTAATTGTGTGGGCCGTTTGGAAGCTAATGTGATTATAATATGCTTTCTTGAATTTATGGAAATAATGTTGTAGACGTGTGGATTATTGACGTAGTTTATGAATTTGAAAGGAAGAAATGTTTCGTTGTTGTTTTCTTGAACTTGAAAGGTTTCGGGTTCCATGGTGTATTGGATGGGCCGTTTGAATATTGTATGGATTGCTTGGAATGTTCTTAAATCTTGTTTGAATGGTTGCGGATCAGTAATTGAATATGTGAGCATTGGTATTGGCTTGATCGTATGTAGTTTATTTGAATATAAATAAAACGTTGTCGAATTGTGTAGAAAGGAATTATTAATGTTAGAATGCGTTTTGAATCACTTATGGATGTTGCTAGTATGGTTGTTGGTATGGTTGTTGTTGATTTGGTGAGTTGAATTCTCGGGGTTGTTGAAGTTATAGGGGAAATCTTTTGATTTCTATAGACAAAGTGTTAGTTTGGAATTGGATTCCTAAGCGCTTATGGCTAATGGTTGATATCTAATGACATTATTATAGATCGTGAGAAGCCAAGACTTAAGTTTGGATTAGCTTAGGAAGCGGACAAGGTATGTGAAGCTTATCCCTCTTTTCTTTTGGCATGTCCTAGACGTAAGTAAGTTACGATATGTTATGAGCTTTGGGGGTAACTCTATTCTTAGAGTCCGAATATGTTTACGATTCTTATTTGCCTCTTGATGTTAACACTCTTCACATGGTTGGACTATGGTCCTTAAGTCTTATGTATGATTGAATTTCAAATGTTGCAAAAAGAAATTTTGCTCTTCAAAGATTCTATGTCTAAAAATGTCTGTAACTTTCATAGACAGAACCGGATGGCTTTGATACGCTCATAAATGATCCTATAATGTATAAGGCCCGTAACTTTCGTAGGCGGGCTCGGATTGATTTGACATATGACTACGATCCCTACGGTCTTTTGATATGCTTATGATGTTTGCTATGTTTCCGAGTGGCGTCCGAAAGATATTTGAGGTAACTTTTGTCCCGATTTTCAGAGGTAACTTTTGTCCCGATTTTCAAATGACGATTCGTTTAGCTCACTTCATTGAGTCTTTGTAAATGATTTATGTGCATATGGTTTCTCACTACTCTGCTCTTGCCAAGCTCAATGTGTCTTTCTCGCGTCCGGGCCAAGGCATGTATTCGTGCAATTCCATTGCATTATTCACCGCGTCCCTCACTAGAGGGCCGGGGCACGTTATATGATATGATGATATGGGGGAGGCGGCCAGGATGGCATATGATGATTCCTTTTACCGAGTTCCTCATTAGAGGGCCGGGACACGTCATGCATCTGCATTTACCGCGTCCCTCTCTAGAGGGCCGGGGCACGTTATATGTTCATGCATATGATGATTTTACTTACCGAGTCCCTCACTAGAGGGCCGGGACACGCTATATGTTTATACTATGATTATATGACATTGACATGCATGATATATGTTTTCAAAGGCAAGTCTTATGATTTTCCATATTCTTTAATTCAGTATGATTCTGCTTACGGTATTCCATGCTTTACACACTCAGTACATATTCCGTACTGACCCCCTTTCTTCGGGGGCTGCGTTTCATGCCACGCAGGTACACCCAGATGAGTAGAAGACGTTGGTAGAAGATGTTCCCGCTGGTTTGGCGAGCTCCATTTCCTCCCGGGGTGTCACCGAGTCAGAGTGTTTTTGCTATGGTATCTGGTGTTATGTTAGAGACTTTGCAGACAGTGTCGCGTATATAAGATGTCAGTTTTGTAAGCGGCTATGTAAGCCGATATATTATTATGTGATATGTTGCAAATTTCATATGTTACAGATTTTATTTGACTTGAGAAAGATGAAAAACTTTCCTTATGCATTCTGTTATGATTTAAGGGCCCAGTATGTTTATGAGTATTACGAGAGTCAGCGGGTTCGCTCGGCCCTAAGTAAGGGTCGGGTGCCCATCACGCCCTAATAAGTTAGGGTGTGACAGTAGTCCCTTGTGATCAGACAATAATTATATTCTAGACTTGTATTTAGATTAGTCATTCTTGTACCGTGACTTCAAACTCTTGGGGGATGTATTTGACCTAGTATTCCGCACATATGTTTATGTATGATTTAAGACGTATTGTTGTTGGTGTTATTTATTTCTCCATATTTATTAAATTGACTAAGTATTGATTCAGGGTATAGCATCGAGAGGGTTAGTGCGGGTGCCATCATGACCATGATTTGGGTCATGACAAGTTTACTAATAAAATTTTGACATGTATATGTATGATTAAATAATTGAATTAAAAAGTTGAAAGCCAATTTTCTATAAGAGACTAAAATGGATCCCTTACCATCTTCTTCTAAAACCATACCTTATGCCTTCCTTCATCCACCGTTGACTTAACCGGCCATCACCCCACTCCATGTTCCACTATTTTCAATTCTTTAGTTTGTCAAGACTGAAATCGAAGGGTCATGACGGGTACCCGGGCCTTACTTGCCGAGCACCGCTAGACATACTTACATAACATAATCATAAATAAGGGTGGACCACGAGGGTCATCTGTTACACCTCGCATTTTATACGTTTGAATATTCCGAGTTAATGTCGGGAAGCTAAGGACAAGGTTAAATTTTTTTAGAATGCGTAAGGTTGTTTATTCATCCCTTGTATTGGAATGGAGCGTTAGGGATAAATTTGGAATGAGGAAATATTGGAGGCTAAAAGTTGGAGAAATATTTCGTGAAATGGCTAGCCAATTGTTATAAGTCAAAAGGGGGCTTATGTGTTCATCTCATAGTTGTGGGGAGTTATATATGTATATGGGTAGTCAAAGATGACAAGCAAGACCATTTAGTCATCTTTTATGACTTGGGAAAATTCTAGAAATTTGAAGAATAATTTGGAGGAAAAGGAAAAAAAAAAAAAAAAAAAAGAAAAATCAAGGGCATGGCCGGCCAAGGGCCATGTGCTTGGCCATGTGACCATAGCTAAGTATATATATGGACAAGTCTTGCAAGGGAAGGCAAAAGTTATCATTTAACTCTCTAGAAATTTCAAGAGAAATGAAGAAGAAAAAGAAAGGAGAACACGGCCAAGCATGGTGGAGTTCAGTCCATGGAAAAGTTGAAGGAGAAAAATTCTTTTCTTCATGTCTTCCTACTAATTAAGAGGTTCTCTACGCCATGGAGTAGTTGTTGAAGCAAGAGAAGCGCTCTTCCATGCAAAACCCACCCTAGCCGAATGGAGGAGAAGTATGAAGAAGGTGAGATTTAATTCTTATTTCCATATGTCATGCATGATTTGTACATGTTGTGCAACGTAGAAATGAATGAAAAACATGGGAATATGGATATGGAAGTTGAGCCATGAAAGTTGTGTTATGGCCGTGGGTGTGTGTGTTATATGTCTAGGGGTGACGAATTAATTCTAATTAACATGTTGAATGTTGTAGTGTGTTGAAATGAATAAAATTCATGAAGTTGTGTGTGAATGGTGTGGTGGCCGAATGGTGGTGGTTTTATGTGGAAGAAATGGGCAAATTTTATTTAGTAGTTTACTTGTCGTTGTTGTGAATCTTATGATGTAAAATGAATGATTGATGATTCAAATTGGAGATAAGAGTGTTGTGGGCTGATTTGGAATATAATGGGGTTGTAATATGATTTCTTGTATTGATGAAAATGATAATGCTAGCGTATGGAATTGTAGATATAGTTTATGAATTTGGAAGAAGAAAAAGTGTTATTGATGCTCCTAATGTAGTTGGAAGATTTCGGGTTCCATGGCTTAGTGTTTGCATTGTTTCGAATATTATATGGATTGCTGAAACGTTCTTGAATCATGTTTGAATGGTCTCGGATTCATACTTGAACATATGATCAATAATGTGAGTTTGAATGAATGTAGTTTATTTGAAGGTAAATGGAATGTTGAGGAATTGAATTGAATTGAATATCGAAGTATTGCTAGTGTTGATGTTGTTTTGGCCGGGTTGAATTCCCGGGTTGTTGTTGATTGGAATCAGCCGAATTGGAATCTCGGGGATGGCGCATTTACAGGGGAAATGCTGCCGAAATTTCTATAGACAAATGTTGATTCAAGATTTGGATTCTTAAAGGCTTCTAATCAATGTTTGGTAAACATGACCAAATTGTAGATTTTGGCTGAGCTGAAGGCCGAATTTGGAGTACCAGAAGGAGCGGAAAGAGGTATGTAAGGTTTCCCCTTCCTTTCTTGGCATGTCTTAGACGTAGTAGGATCGAATGCGTACCTCGGGGACAATCCCTTTCCAGAAATCCGAGATTGAAAATAGTTACTATTCATTCGGTAAGATTGAACCAAAAGTGCATGAATTGCGAAAGAAGTGTCCAAATATCCTAGAGCGGCATAAAGAGGACCCGATTATCTTAAATCATTATAAATAGTGTTATGACACGTAGCATATGTAAATATGTCTATGATGACCGTGACAACGATAACGCTAAGTAAGAACATATGTCCATGATAAGCATGACAAAGGTGATTCCCTGACTAAGGTGAAGAATATGATCCTATAACGATAACGATGGAGTCGAAAATGAACAAAATGCCTACGTTAGATATGTAGACGATATACTTTGCTATACAAATGAAAATATGGGAATATTAAACTATTTATGGATATCCCAATTCTATTGTAAGGTAATGACTATCCTAAGGATTCTAAATACATGGAATTATGCCTTACGACCCCGATTGATGTGTGTGCCCGACATACGTATATATATGTATATGATAGTAGAATCAGAGCGCTATAGACGGCGATATATATGTATATGGTATGAGTATATGTATATATAAGCGAGAATCGAGCGCTATAGACGATATATGTATACGATATGAGTATATGTATTTGATGAAAGAGCCAGGGCGCTATAGACGCCGATATTTATACGTGAAATATGCATATATTTACGGGGAAGATGGGGATAAGGGCAGAGCGTTATATACGCAAGGGCAGAGCGTTATATACACGTATCCACCTGATCAGTTGGAGTATGGCACATGATATCGTCCCGGACGCGGGATGCCCGGACGCGGGATGTGCATATGTATGGTTAAATGGATCGGCTGCCGACGCCTCGGCAATATGATATACTCTATTTTTATGTATATATGTATATATATATGAGTAAGGAAAGCTAAGAAAGCACAGCATCTGCCCAAGGGCACTTATATGTACAGGTTATCTTATTTATCCTATGGTTCGGTCTATGTTTCCATACAGTTCTACCCATATACCACTTTTGTCACGACCCAACCCCGTAGGCCGTGACTAGCGCCGGCAGGCACCGTACGTACCAAAAAGCCGCGCATAATAACTCGGATATTTAGAAAAATTTGGGCGAGTTTCTCTGTTTTCCTACTAACCAAAATTTACCGTATAAGAAAATACCAACGGAGGCCACACGGGGCCAATATAGCCATTTACATATATATATAGAGCGAGCGCGGGGGGCGCGGTGAATAAACCGCCCGAACATACCATACGTGCATATACTTGTACGGACATAACCACACCCACGCGACATGTCTACGGGCCTCTAACATACGAACAGATTCGAGAAGACGGGACGGGGCCCCGCCGTGCCCAAATGATCATATATATATACGAACATAGATACAACGAGAAAATATATACCAAAAAGTATCGGCTCCGGATCAAGGAGCTCTCCGGCAACACGAACCGATGACCTAAGCGGCGGCGTATCACGCGGCGCGTCTGTACCTGTGGGCATGTAACACAGCCCCCGAGAAGCAAGGGGGTCAGTACGAAGATGTACCGAGTATGTAAAGCGGAAACAAAATATACATAATTAAAATAACCAGCGTCAGATATGTAAAACCGTAGCAGACAGAAGTACAGAAATAGAGCGGACCGAATCGGATTCGTAGCGGAGTCAGACTTACAGAATGTACAGACGGAACCATAAGCAGAATCAGACTTACAGAGCGTACGGACAGATTCTCAGACAGAAACGGATCTCAAATGTATAGCAGACAGAATCAGAATACGGGTCAGACGTACAGAAATGTGACAGACAGAATCAGAGTCCAAATCAGATTTCTCGGGAGGAAGTGTGACGAGACGAGAGTCATATTCCAAATCGGACATACGAGCGCAACGAGACGAGAATCATGCATGCGAGTCATAATCATATGCGAACGGACATATCGGAAATCGGATCCCGATCCACATACAGACGGATCCGGCCGCTTTCATAAGGGACGCGCGCGCGGTAACGAACCGGCCCTCGTAGTACGGGACGCGGTGGACGAACGAATCAAATCAAATGCCATCCGCGCCATCTCCGTAATATCACAAAATCGGATCATGTCGGATCATATCGGATACGAGACGGATCCGGCCCGCCACAATCCAGGGTCGCGGTGAACAATGCGGTGAGGTGCACGAATCCGCAGAGCACTGGCCCGGGTGCGGTGAAGGAAGCATTGAGGCATCCACGAACAGACAAATGAGAAACCATATACATACAGACCGACATACAGACAAAATAAAACTGAAATAATTCAGAAGATAAGTCAAATCAGAATAGGCAGATCATATCAGAACAGAGTGTCCAGAATCGTTCCAGAGGTCGGAATAATAGTCAGACTCAGAAAGACGGTCATAATGCTTATTAGTTAGCGGACGAACATAATTAAGAGGTACTTATGAAAAAACAGACGAAAACGGATCAATTTGAACCACACCGGGAGTATCGGGGTATTGTGGGCCCACCTCGGACCCAACCATAATAAAGTACGTAAATTATAGATAATAGACCTTAGGGAGTCGTCCATAATCATCCTAGAGTGTTTTCTCTCATTTATGGAAGTTGCATACTTATAGGTCAATTTGAGAAGAAATTGGTTCGTTTCTTGCGACGGATTTTGCGCTAATTTCAATTTCGAATTACGAGAAGCGAGTGTGATCGAGGCTCGCTTCAAGCCTACTACACTCGAACATACCAAAGAAGGATAGGGAAGGCTTTACATACCGGATTACGCCTTACGCTCCTCAAATCTCCGTTCCGTTTCGTCCAAAAACTGCAAATGGTCATCCTTACCAGTTACTATTCATGCAAGCTAACATTTCAAATCTTGGGGTTATACTTGGCTACCGAAATTCCGGCAGCACTTCCCCTATAATTATGACATCCCCGAGGTTCAACTCGGCTTAATATATCAACAACAACAACCCAACAATTCAACAACAACAACAAGCATCACAAAATACGCAATATGGCACAATTAGCCATTTTTCCAACATAACACAATAAGTTCAGTTCTAACTTCATACTTTTAATCCAACATTGACATTTTCATATTCATCAACCCAACAAAATCACTTCGGAAACATTCCATATCATTTTACGAAATATTCACAAAATATACAAAATATACAAATTTTCTACCAATTTCATAATCCGTTCAAAACCTCCAATTTCAACATAAATATTCACGACATATTTTTATCCTTCAATTTCATTTACAACATTCACCATATACACCTTACAACTTCATTCTTCTCAATTACATAGTCTATAATGAAAACATATACTTTCCGACAACAACTTAATAACAATTTCTTCATGCTAATTTAAACCATTATTCTCCCATCTTCATCACAAGACTTCAACAACACAATTAACATACTAAATAATTTAATTCAATTCATTTCATACCAAGCGCCCACACGGCCAACCCTCATTTTTACCAACTTCAACCAAATTCTCTTAACTTCCATTTACAACATGAATTCCACAACAACTACACCCATAACACAACATAAAATTCAACTAACCATAGCTATGCACCATGCACACACACACGGCCTTAACATATATTCACACACACACGGCCTACCCACCATACTCACAATTCCATGCTTTTCCTTCAATTACACACACCATGACATGCACATAACCTTCCATAACATAATAAAAACATGAAATCCTTACCTTTTTCACTAAGTTCTTCCCTTAACCAAGTTGTCCACTTGAAGAAACTAATGCTCTTCCTTCCAAAACAATCATACCATGTTAAAGAGGGCCTTCAAATTAGTGGGAATATATGGAGAAACAATTTTTTTTCACAAGATTTCTTGGTCCTCTTTTTCTCTTCTTAAGGCCGAATGGGGTGGTCTTTTTTTTTCTTTCTTGTTCTTGTTTTCTCTTTAATTTTCTTGAAGTTTCTAAGGCTATGGATGAATATATATCACATGGGAATTAATTAACTCCATGGATTTGGACCATGGTGTGGCCGGTTGGGCCTCCCATGTTGGGCCTTATTTTCCCCTTTTTTTTTTGAGCCCACTTCTTCACAAATCATAATTCATAATTCCCGAAATAATTTTCCAAAATTCCAATTTTGCCCTTACGCCTTCTCCAATGTTTCACGCTCAAATCTCCATAACCGACATACACATACTAAGAAAATTTCAAACATGGCCTTCTTTCTCACAATTCACAATTATTTCGAATTTTCCGATTATGCAAAAAGACGGGATGTAACATGCACAGGTTACTCTGCCATACTATGATATGTTCTATGCTTCCATACAGTTAATGTTCATAAGTACAGGTTACAGTTTTACACGATATGCCTCACATGTACAGGACACTCTCTCACATGATTACATTTCTCTCTATGTTACCGTTCATGCCTTACATACTCAGTACATTGCTCGTACTGACGCCCCTTCTTGTGGGCGCTGCGTTTCATGCCGCGCAGGTACACCCAGACGAGTAGAAGCTATTACAAAAGATGATCCAGCAACGTTGGCAAGCTCCACTCGCCCTGGAGAGTTGCAGTCACATACACGTGCTATGGTTCATGATTACATTAGAGACTTTGCGGAGTCATGGGTATTGGGTTGTCGTGTGTAGCGGCTCAATGACCAACATATTATTATGTTTCGTGTCACGGTCTTATATGATGTCAGATTTTATTTATGAAAAAAAAAAGTTCTATGTATTCCTACTAGTTCATAGGTTCATATGTGTAATAAGAGTTAGCGGGTTCGCTCGGCTCCGAACAAGGGGTCGGGTGCCCATCACACCCTAGTCAAGACCGGGGTGTGACAAAGTGGTATCAGAGCAGGTCGGTCCAAGGGTTGTCTGCAAAGTCGTGTCCGGTAGAGTCCTGTTTATGGGTGTGAAGCCGGCCACATTTATAAACAGGAGGGCTGGGGCATCTAGGAATGGTTGACCTTCTTTCTGTCATGAGATCGTGCGATAGAGCCAAGTCATAGGAGATAAGATCCCTTATACTAATCGTGGAATTCCGCAGGCATCCAGTATCGGCGGAAAAAGGCGAGGGATGACATGAAAGTCAAAAGAGATAGGACTGGATGGATATATTTGTTTTGTTATGTGAAGCTGGGAGCCAGATAGGAAAATAGGTATGCACCAGGCGGAAGGTGAATATTGAGAAGAGAAAAGGGTAAAACGGTAAATGTAAAAGAAAGGACGTGTTACGAAAATGTTTCAGAATCGGTAAGACTTTGACTTGCTCCAGAACATGTAATGAAGGTCATACGAGGAAGCGAACGCGATGATATCAGCATTAAGGCACCGGATTTCACCAAAGTTTCGAGGTTAAGCGTGCCCAGGCGGGAGCAATTCTAGGATGGGTGACCCCCTGGGAAGTTTACAAGAAATTCAACATTTTCAGACTTACGAGATAAATGAGAAGTTGGGTTAGCCTAAGGGAAACTAGGACATATGGGATGGTTGGAGAACATAAGAAGACGCGTAGGACGAGGCAAACTTGCTTGGTAAAGAGGCAGGAAGTGCATCACAGCCCTGGGAATTAGGATAGGCTTGAACAGCGTTGGGACGTATTTTGTGGGCTAGTCGGTAGTAATTATATATATGTGAATGTGTGAGATATCCCGCACCTAATTGTATTGGTGGACATGTAAATCCCGAAGCAAAGTTACGGTACAAAAGGCATTAATC
>NW_026716663.1:0-17031 GCF_029784015.1 Lycium ferocissimum
GAAACTTATAAATAGTTTTATATAGCAAAGAAATCATGCCTTAATGAAATAAGGGTTAGCCTTACATACCTCTTTGTCTTCTTAACTACTTAACGTTCACCGTTGAAGCTTGAACAATCTAGATTTAGAAGGATTCATACCATAGTTAAGCCTTATTTTCTTAAATACAAGCTAGTATAATTCATAATCTAATGAAAATTGGGTAGCATTTCCCTGTTTCGTCAACTTTATATATTATAAAACAACTCCCGAAACATCATAATAATACCCATGATATCATAATCGAGTAATCACATTCCATTAAGCCTTCAAAATTCATTCTCATGCTCAACTTATAATAACAACTTCACACCCATTCTTCGCACATTTTCATACAATTCTTCCTCATCACTATTACTAATTTCCATAACAAGATCATACCCATATCATACTAACAATTATGACTCAAGTTAGCTTACTACTCAAAAATATCATAAAAGCTACATTTAGACTTCATTTTCTACTTTCTTTTTCTACCCATGTTTTGCTACAACCAAGCATCCTCAATAACATTACGCTGTATGAGCTAACCTTTTATCTCGGAGGAATGAGCTTTTAGAGAATCATAAACTCATGTGAAAACCACAGCTATTACCCGAAATCTCTTGCTAGTCAACACTAACCTAGCAAGACTTGTAACACATGGGTACCTTGATTCTTGCCTCTTGATCTTTGTTTTCTCTTGGATTTGAGTGGAATATGGTTGGAAAAGGGTTTGGAGTTCTCAAGACTTGTGGAAATATGAAAAATGAAATAAAAGAACAAGGCTATCTATTTATACAAAAAAAATAAAAATCTGTCCGATGGACTTATACGGACCACTTATATGGTCCGTATAATATTATACGATCCGTATAAGTGGACCGTATAACACCACCATGGAAACACCCCTTTTTTTAAAGGTCATGTTATATGGACCCCCCTTATACGGATCGTATAAAGTTATACGAACCGTACAAGTGGCCGTATAACTCACAGTTTTGAAACTTTCTCTCGTTGATTCGTTTGACTTCCAATCCTTGTGGAACCTTCTTGCTATTATGTAACACTTCATTAACCATACAATAGGCCCTATAGCATCCCCCTCAAGACATTACCAAATAAATATTGGCCAATCACTAGCGAAAACCTTTCGGAAGACGACTTACATTTCACTTCCTTCAACAAACTAAATTTCACATATTCATATAACTTCAAAATCCTATAGTACGCACTTTAAGCTATCTAATACTTTCCTTAATCTCGTATGGATTTCATGTTCATTTTAAGCTCATATTAGCCTACTCACAAGGCAACAAATTCGAAAGTTAGAAGTGTAACATAATGTCGATGACCTTCGACAAAAATTAATGGTGGAAGAGCATAGTTCTAAATATTTTGTCCATTCGGGATCCACCAAAATGTATAAAGACTTGAAGAAACACTATTGCTGGAAGAGCATGAAGGTAGATATATCTAATTTTATGGTTAAGTGTTTGAACTACTAGCGAGTGAAGGTCGAACACCAACAAATTTAGTGGATTGGCTCGTATCATAGAAATTCCTCAATGAAGTGGGAGATGATAAATACGGACTTTGTTGTTGGTTTACCTCACACAAAGGCCAGAGTTGACTCAATTTGGGTGATTGTGGATAGACTTACGAAGTCTGCACACTTCCTTCATTTGAAGACAATACATACTGCGATGAATTATGCAAAGCTGCATTTGAAAGAGATAGTCAGATTCTGTCATGACCCAACCCGCCATGACTGGCACCCAACTAAATCCTAGTGGGCGAACCAACACACAATACATCTATCCATTCAAATTCGATTTTATATTAACCAAGCTAATCAGTTATTACTCATTCAAACATCAAATGAACAAAATAAGTCATGCCATGAAATACTGAAATAAGTGCGGATGTTTTAACTATTACAAAATTCCCAAAATTCGAAAGTCATCGTACAGGACTCTAATCTAAAACATATCTAAGGAATGAAATCTGACAAATAAATATCCATAATGTCCAGAATAAGAAAAGACATCATAAGAAAAAGATCTTCGGGCGGCCTGGCATGGGAAGAAGGTCACCCTAAATCTATCAGCAAAAGTCCTCCACGCTAGATGTGAGGGTGGGTGTTACACCTTGGAAAATTTCGCGTTATCAAGACTGTGGACGGTTTAGTATGAGCTTAGGGGAGAGCAGAGTTACACAAGGATTATGGATGAAGATTATGTTATCCGAGCATAAGAACATATATATGACATTTGGAGAGTGTATGGAGTAAATCGGTTAACATGATCACTCGATGATAGCCCTCGAAACCATGAGTTAAGGTGGGGGTCCACATGTCGGGATTTGTAAAGGATATATTATAAGTGATACAAGTAGTACATGGAAAGTTGAGCAAAGTCATGAAGGACCCATAAGCCAAATATGGACATAAGCCCTCCAAAAGGACGATTAAAGGAAACGTTTTCGGGTGATCTGACTTGGAGGGGCAAAAACGGCATTATAAGTTTGGAATTTGGAAAAACACCAAAAAATTAAAAAGAGTAGATAATTAAAATATCTTTCCAACCATGGGTCGTCGGCCCTCACACCATGTCGGAATCAAGAGTTATGGCCATTTTAAGAGCAAGACCCTAAGCTGTCAAATGGTTCCGCGGGCCCCACATGAATAAGTCGGTGGGCCCGAACTAGGTAGCTTATAAATACTCCCCATCAGCCCATTTTTCAGCATATTAACATTCCAAAGAGTCATAGAAGCCTCTCAAAACATCTCCCAAATATTATAGTCCGATAAATCAAGAATTTGACAGATTAAGCTAAACTAATAGTGAAAGGTAATTGTTCTTGCTTCTACTTAAGTTTGGCGTTGGAGGAAGTTGATGTGGCTGAGTTTCTTCAAGCATAAGTTATGTTAATTATTCCATCTTTTATGTTGAGTTTATTTGAAGGTCTAGCAAGCCTTAAAAATGAAACTAGTCATGGAGAAAAGGTCATAGAGTGTTGTATTGTAATTGTTGTGTTTATGGGGTACATTTTGGACGTGTTGTGGCCATGTGGATGGACTGATTTACGCATATAAAAATGGTACCTAACATTGTTGGCGTATTGATGAGATTATACTCCTTGATTGGGATGGAAGAAAGTGCATATTGTTGTTATATGTTGAAAAATGTCGTGTGGGACGTTTATGGAATATGTTGGTATGAATAATAGTGTTGTTGATGTTGGTATTATTGTTGTTGTTGTTGGTTGTTGAATTGAGAATTTGGGGCTAGGCATATAAACAGGGGAGATGCTTTAGATTTTCGACGAGAATATAGAATAGTTTGATTTGAAATTTGGTACAAGTGTGCAATAAAGAGTCTAACGTTAGTGTGAATCCTTTTAAGTGTAGGATTACGAGCTTGGACGAATAAGCGTAGCTAATAAGAGTGGAACGGGTATGTAAAGCTTACCCTTTCTTTCTTTTAGCATGTCTTAGAGGTAAGTAAGATATGATATGATACGAGCCTTGGGGTAACTCTATTCTTACGATCCGAGCATGTCTACGATTCTTATTCACTTGTTGATGTTAGCATTCCTAATATAGTCGAGCTATGGTCCTTGTGTCTTTTGTATGATTGGATAGTAAATGTTGCATAAAGAGGTTTTGTTCCTAAAGGATTCTATATCGAGTAAAGTCCGTAACTTTCATAGACGGGCTCGGATTTCTTCGATACGTTCGTAGAGGGTCCTAATGTGAATAAAGTCCGTAACTTTCATAGGCGGGCTCGGATTGGTTTGATACATGTCTACGATCCCTCAAATTTCTCTTCAATGCGGTCTAATGGTATTTAGAACGGATTTGACATGACTATCGTTTGATACTCGGCGTTGATTGTATCCTTATCTACCGAGTCTTGAAAGTTGATTTATATGCATATGGTTTCGGTTTCTCACTACTCTGCTCGTGCGGTCGTTATTACTTCTTCCCCGGCTGCGTCCGGGTCGGGAGCATGTATTCGTGCAACTCACTTGCATTATTCACCGCGTCCCTCACTAGAGGGGGGGGACATTTATGTATATGTATATGATGATATGATGATATGGGAGGCGGCCGAGGATGGCATACGATGACTTCATTCCTCGTCCCTCACTAAAGGGCGGGGCACGTTATATGTACATGTGTGTATGATGATTTTATTCTGCCAGTCCCCTCACTAGAGGTAGGGACACGTTATACATGCATATGTACATGATGATTATTTATTTATGTTTGGAGGCAAGCCTTATGATTTTCTATACTCCTTATTTACATGTGATCACATTTACCGTATTTCATGCTTTACATGCTCGATCGTATTTCGTCGACCCCCCTTTCTTCGGGGGCTACGTTTCATGCCACGCAGGTGTATACAGATGAGTCAAGGATATCAGTAGAAGATGTTCCAGCTGGATTGGCGAGCTCCAATTCCTTCCGAGTCTTTGCCGAGTCGGAGTATCTATGTTATGGTATCTTGGTTTATGTTAGAGACTTTGCAGATAGAGTCACGTATATAGTGTTACATCTCGCATTTTGTACGTCGGAAAATTTTTAAGTTGTTTGCGACAAATTAGGGACGAGGTTATTTCCGGCTTTGTTGTAAGACATAAGTGTTCTATGATTTTATGGGATGGAAATGTTAATAAAAATGTGGGGTTAAAAATGGAATTTTGGAAATTTGTAGCTCATGAAAAATAAGGCCACATGTAGTGTGGGCCATAGCTACATGGAGGATTAATATAGCTAGAGCTAGATGACTTGTTAAGTCATTTTCACTATGATTCATCTTTTGAAATTTCTTGAAACTTGGAGAAATTTGAAGAAAACTTGGAGGGAAAG
Source organism: Lycium ferocissimum (assembly GCF_029784015.1). Classification (NCBI taxonomy): domain Eukaryota; kingdom Viridiplantae; phylum Streptophyta; class Magnoliopsida; order Solanales; family Solanaceae; genus Lycium; species Lycium ferocissimum. The sequence goes on from NW_026716663.1 coordinate 4,898, forward strand.
GAATGAAAAAAAAAAGAAAAAGAAAAAGGGAGCACATGGCCGGCCATGTGCTTGGCCATGTGCATGGTCATGTGCCACACTAGATATATATATGTGTGGGTGATGACCAAGAGCAACATATTTCATCATTTTGTTCTAGAGAATTCAAGAAAAGAGAAAGAAAGAAAAGAGAGAGAGAGTCGGCCATGGGCCGAACCACGGCCCATGGAGAGTGATCATGGAAAAAATTTTCTTTTCATGCTTTCCTACTAATAAGAAGGTCCTCGTCGACGTGGGTTAGTTGTTGGAGGAAGAAGACCATTCGTTTCGCAAAGAGCAAGGTCTAGCCGAGAAAAGGAGGTGAAGGAAAGGTATGATTCAATCTTATTTTTCATATGTTATAGATGAGTTGTGTATGTTGTGAAGTATGGAAATGAATGAAAACCATGAAAATATGGATGTTGAAGTTGAGCCAAGGATGTTGATGTTAGCCGTGCATGTGTATTGTATGTCTAAGAGTGATGAATCAATTTTAATTGATATGTAGGTTGTTGTAGTGTGTTGAAATGAATGGAAAATCATGGAACCTTGAGTGTTGGTGTGTAGCTAGTGCATGGAGTGTGTGTGTAGGAATAAAGATTGAACAAATTTTATGTAACGTTTGGTTGTTGCTTCTTGTGGATTAAGTGATGAAAAATAAAGGTTAATGACTTATGTCGAAGTTGTAGTGTTGTGGGCTGTTTTGGAAGTCAATATGGTTCTAATATGTTTTCTTATATTTATGAAGGTAATGTGGTAATGTATGGAACCGTTGACGTAGTTTGTGAAGTTGAAAGAGAGAAACGCATTATTGTCGTATTCATTAAGTTGGAAGGTTTCGGGTTTCATAGCATATGGTTTGAATTGTCTTGAATACTTTGTGAATTGTTTGAAATATTCTTGAATCAATTGTTGATGTCATTGGCATAGTTGTTAGTGTTGTTATTGATAATGTGGCCGAGTTCCATTCTCGGGTTTTGTTGTTGAACTTTTGGCCGAGTTAGAATCTCGGGGATGTTGTACGTACAGAAGAAATGCTGCCGAAATTTCGGTAGACAAGTATTGAGGCAAGATTGGAATTTTGAGTCTCATGAATAGTAACTGTAAATGCGACCAAATTGCAGTTTTTTGGCAAACTTGGAATTTGGATTTGGAGAAGACAAAGAGGCGGAAAAGGTATGTAAGGCTTCACTTTCTTTCTTTGGCATGTCTTAGACGTAGTAGGCGTGAATATGTTCCTCGGGGACAATTCCTTTCTTAGAAATTCGAGATTGAAATTAACTACTATTCATTCAGTAGAATTGAATTAGAAATTGGGTGAAATGATGGAAGAACTCCCTAAACATTTAGAACTTGCATGAGTAGGACCCGACTACCAAAGCCAGGTTGTTTAGCTACCTCATTATGTTCTATAATGTACGTGGTGGTGTGACATGATGTTTCTAAGATGATTATTACTTCGGTTTTCCAAAATGGCTTCGGAAACGCGTTTGTGGTTCATCGATGATTTTTAAAGAACTAGTTTTGTACAAAGAAACACAAAATTGATTTTTCTAAAACCACCCCGATGGGGGGTGTGAGATTTTAATATTTAGCCTTTCTAAAACCACTCGAGCGAAGGGTGCGGTGGCCTCGACATTTATGCCCGATCATGTGCCTATGGCCTCGGTCCGTGTCACGAGTGGTGTGTGGCCTCGGGTCGATCGCGGGGTGCTATGGCCTCGAGTTCACGTCCCCCCCCCGGGAGCACTATGGCCTCAGCTTATGTCTGAGTGAGCTATTCTTTTCAAAAACGACCCCGAAGGGGGAGATTTTACTATTTCATTTCACTTACTACTTATGTTTACATTATCATTACTATTGTGCCCGAAGGGGCCGTGATTATTGTTATGCCGGAAGCGGCAATGCCCGAAGGGGCTATCGTGGTTATTATGCGGAGCGGCAATACCGAAGGGGGCCATCTTTATTACTACGCGGGAAGCGGCCGTCGAAGGGACTATTTCATTGAATGTCGGAAGCGACGCGGGTTAGATTGCATCCTTTACTTAAGATGTGTATGTTCGTTGCATTATTACTTAGGAATTACATGAGACCCGTATATATATATATTTATGGTTCTTCCAGCGAAAGGCCGCATTGTATTGAATTTGATTTGCGATTTCTTCTCTCTTAAATTAAGGCGGTTATTATTTATCCGCCTTACATATTCGGTACATTCTTCGTGCGACCCCCTTTGTTGCGTTTCGCCACGCAGTAATACGCCGAACGAGTAAAAGACTTTGCTAGGAGCTGTTCCGGTGGGATTGGCGAGCTCCGCCTCGGTTCGGAGTGTTGCCGGAGTCGAGTACTTATGTCATGGTATTTGTACATCCTAGAGACTTTGCGGACGATTGTCTGTGGATAGTGCGTCGGGAAGTGCGAATAATTTGTAAATGTTAAAGGAGTATGTATTTTCGGATAATGATTTGTTGTTTGAAAAGTTCCATGTTTTAGAGAAGTTTTCCGAAATAGCGGGTTTTATTACGCGAATGTCTAAGGGTTCGCTCGACTACGAGGAGAGTCGGGTGCCCATCACACCCTAGTAAGGTCGGGGTGTGACAAAGTGGTATCGGCAGTGTGTCCGTCCTAGGGGTTGTACGCAAAGTCGTGTCCATGGAGTCCTCGTTTATGGTGTGAAGCGCGCCACGTTTATAAACGAGGAGGCTACGGGGCATTTAGGGATTGCTGACCTTCTTTCGTCATAGATCGTGCGATAGAACCAAGGCATAGGAAAATGAAATTCCATACGTAAGCGTTACATACGGCGGAAGGAGGCAGAGTAACGATATGGACGGGTTACAAGGGCAAGTTTGGAAATATTTGTTACGTTACCACGAGACGGAAAGTTCCGGATGGTCACGAAAAATCGTAAGGTATTGTTGGTATCTGGCATGAGATCTCGAATGATAAGAATCTATAAAGGTGACCATTGAGGATCAAAAAGGGTAAAACGGTAATTGCATAAGAAAGGACGTGTTGCGAAAATGCCTCGGGAATACTGTGAAACTTTGGGCTCCAGTTATGTAGTAAAGGGCATATGAGAAGTGACGATTGTGTATCGAGATTAAGGCACCAAATCCCACCAAAGTTTCGGGGTTAAGCGTGCTCGGTGGGAGCAATTTCATGATGGGTGACCCCTAGGAAGTATGAAGAAATTTTATAAATTTGAGTATAAGAGACAAACGAGAAGCCGGGGGGGTGGCCTACGGGAAATTAAATGTATACGGGATAGTTGGGGACCGTAAGAGGTCATATAGAATGTGACGAGGGCTAGGCTGAAAAAGGGGACGAGAAAGTACATCACGGTTACGGAATGAGGATAGGTTTGAATAGTGTTGGGAAGTATTTTGTGGGTTAGTCAATGATAATTACGTGCATGTGTATGAATGCATACGGTATCTTATATGTGAGTGTCTTTGGTGAGTATGTGATTCCCGGTACCCCCGGTGCTACGGTGTGGGAAACCATTAATCGAGTAAGTAAGTAATCGGAGCTCAAGTGTTGACAAAAGTAAAGGGGAGTAAGATTTTAAAGGTAAGAATGTAAAAAGAATAAGGTGTGATAGGGAATAAGAATTTGCGTGAAATTTGAAACGTGGTCTAAGAAAGAATGGGATATGAGGATATACGTTATGAAACTATATGGGTCGACGTGCAACGGTGTGCGACCGTACTTGTAAATAGTTTGTATTAAGGCGTGAAGAAAAAAAGGACAACCACGGGGAAGGGCCCTCCCCCCAGAATATTATGAGATCTCATAAGGACGGTGAACATTCGAGGACGAATGTTCTAAAGGGGAGGATGTTACATCTCGCATTTTGTACGTCGGAAAATTTTAAGTTGTTTGCAACAAATTAGGGACGAGGTTATTTCGGCTTTGTTGTAAGACATAAGTGTTCTATGATTTTATGGGATGGAAATGTTAATAAAAATGTGGGGTTAAAAATGGAATTTTGGAAATTTGTAGCTCATGAAAAATAAGGCCACATGTAGTGTGGGCCATAGCTACATGGAGGATTAATATAGCTAGAGCTAGATGACTTGTTAAGTCATTTTCACTATGATTCATCTTTTGGAAATTTCTTGAAACTTGGAGAAATTTGAAGAAAACTTGGAGGGAAAGGAATGAAAAAAAAAAAGAAAAAGAAAAAAAAGAGGAGCACATGGCCGGCCACGCGCTTGTATGTGCATGGTCATGTGCCACACTAGATATATATATGTGTGGGTGATGACCAAGAGCAACATATTTCATCATTTTGTTCTAGAGAATTCAAGAAAAGAGAAAGAAAGAAAAGAGAGAGAGAGTCGGCCATGGCTGGCCGAACCACAGCCATGGAGAGTGATCATGGAAAAAATTTTCTTTTCATGCTTTCCTACTAATTAGAAGGTCCTCGTCGACGTGGGTTAGTTGTTGGAGGAAGAAGACCATTCGTTTCGCAAAGAGCAAGGTCTAGCCGAGAAAAGGAGGTGAAGGAAAGGTATGATTCAATCTTATTTTTCATATGTTATAGATGAGTTGTGTATGTTGTGAAGTATGGAAATGAATGAAAACCATGAAAATATGGATGTTGAAGTTGAGCCAAGGATGTTGATGTTGGCCGTGCATGTGTATTGTATGTCTAAGAGTGATGAATCAATTTTAATTGATATGTAGGTTGTTGTAGTGTGTTGAAATGAATGGAAAATCATGGAACCTTGAGTGTTGATGTGTAGCCGTGCATGGAGTGTGTGTGTTGGAATAAAGATTGAACAAATTTTATGTAACGTTTGGTTGTTGCTTCTTGTGGATTAAGTGATGAAAAATAAAGGTTAATGACTTATGTCGAAGTTGTAGTGTTGTGGGCTGTTTTGGAAGTCAATATGGTTCTAATATGTTTTCTTATATTTATGAAGGTAATGTGGTAATGTATGGAACCGTTGACGTAGTTTGTGAAGTTGAAAGAGAGAAACGCATTATTGTCGTATTCATTAAGTTGGAAGGTTTCGGGTTTCATAGCATATGGTTTGAATTGTCTTGAATACTTTGTGAATTGTTAGAAATATTCTTGAATCAATCGTTGATGTCATTGGCATAGTTGTTAGTGTTGTTGTTGATAATGTGGCCGAGTTAGAATCTCGGGGATGTTGTACGTACAAGGGAAATCTTTGCCGAAATTTCGGTAGACAAGTATTGAGGCAAGATTGGAATTTTAAGTCTCATGAATAGTAACTGGTAAATGCGACCAAATTGCAGATTTTGGCAAACTTGGAATTTGGATTTGGAGTAGCGTAAGAGGCGGAAAAGGTATGTAAGGCTTCACTTTCTTTCTTTGGCATGTCTTAGACGTAGTAGGCGTGAATATGTTCCTCGGGGACAATTCCTTTCTTAGAAATTCGAGATTGAAATTAACTACTATTCATTCAGTAGAATTGAATTAGAAATTGGGTGAAATGATGGAAGAACTCCCTAAACATTTAGAACTTGCATGAGTAGGACCCGACTACCAAAGGCCAGTTGTTTAGCTACAAAAGAATTTATGTTCTATAATGTACGTGGTGGTGTGACAATGTTTCTAAGATGATTATTACTTCGGTTTTCCAAAAATGGCTTCGGAAACGCGTTTGTGGTTCACTGATGATTTTTAAAGAACTAGTTTTGTACAAAGAAACACAAAATTGATTTTTCTAAAACCACCCCGATGGGGGTGTGAGATTTTAATATTTAGCCTTTCTAAAACCACTCCGAAGGGGGTGCGGTGGCCTCAGCTTATGCCTGACTGTGCTATGGCCTCGGTCCGTGTCTGAGTGAGCCGTGTGGCTACCGCCTGATCATGCGATGGTGCTATGGCCTCGGTTCACGTGGGAGCACTATGGCCTCGCCTTATGTCTGAGTGAGCTATTCTTTTCAAAAATGACCCTCGAAGGGGTGCGAGATTTTACTATTTCATTTCACTTACTACTTATGTTTACATTATCATTACTATTGTGCCGGGGCGGGGCCGTGATTATTGTTATGCCGGAAGCGGCAATGCCCGAAGGGGCCGTGATTATTGTTATGCCGGAAGCGGCAATGCCCGAAGGGGCTATCGTGGTTATTATGCCGGAAGCGGCAATACCCGAAGGGGCCATCTTTATTACTATGCCGGAAGCGGCCATCCGAAGGGACTATTTCATTGAATGTCGGAAGCGACGCACGGGTTAGATTGCATCCTTTACTTAAGATGTGTATGTTCATTTGCATTATTCACTTAGGGATTACATGAGACCCGTATATATATATATTTATGCTTCTTCCAGCGAAGGCTGCAGGTATTGAATTTGATTTGCGATTTCTTCTCTCTTAAATTAAGCTGCGGTTATTATTTGTCACTGCCTTACATATTCAGTACATTCTTCGTACGACCCCCTTTCTTCGAGTCGCGTTTCATGAGACGCGGTACACCCGAGAGTAAAAGACTTTGCTAGAGCTGTTCCGGTGGGATTGGCGAGCTCCGCCTCGGTTCGGAGTGTTGCCGAGGTCGAGTACTTATGTCATGGTATTTGTAAATCCTAGAGACTTTGCGAGACGGTGTCATTACGTGAATAGTGCGTCGGGAAGTGCGAATAATTTGTAAATGTTAAAGGAGTATGTATTTTCAGATAATTATTGTTGTTTGAAAAGTTCCATGTTTTAAGAAGTTTTCGAAATGGCAGGTTTTATTACGCGAATGTCTAAGGGTTCGCTCGACTCTGAGGAGAGTCGGGTGCCCATCACACCCTAGTAAGGTCGGGGTGTGACATATAGCATGTCAGTCTTGTAAGCGGCTCTGTAAGCCGATGTATCATTATGCATTATGTTACAGATTTCATATGATTACAGATTTTACTTGATTTGAGAAGGACGAAAAGCATGTTGTTCTTTGAAAAGCTTCCATTATGCATTCATTTCATGATTTAAGAGTCCAGTAAGATTATGAGAATCACGAGGATCAGCGGGTTCGCTCGGCCCTAAGTAAGGGTCGGGTGCCCATCATGCCCCATCAAGTAGGGGTGTGACAAATTGGTATCAGAGCAGTTCGTCTTAGGGGTTGTCTGCAAAGTCGTGTCCAGTAGAGTCCTGTTTATGGTGTGAAGCGAGCCACATTTATAAATAGGAGGCTACGGGGCATCTAGGGTGGTTACTCTTCTTTCACATCTGAGATCGTGCCATAGAGCCAAGTCATAGGGAATGAGATTCCTTATACTAACCTTTGATTTTAGCAGAAAGAATGACATCGACGAAGAAAGTGACTAGCGATATTGGAAGTTACAAAGCACGCAGGTAAGCAAAGGTATGAAAGATATATGCCGGGTAAGATATTGAAGTACGATTGAAATACAAGTTGAAGATTAAAAGGGAAAGTAAACAAGAAAGTGTAACAGGTGCAGTTTGAGTTGGGCATACGAGGTATGTTCATCATTTTCGTCTCGTTATTGATATTGGGAGCCTGTGTGGCGTGATATGATATGATGTATATATACATATGTTGGCCCGTGAGGCATTGTTGGTATTTCTGCGTGCGTGTTTTGGAGATAGTAACAATTACGAGAGGAAACTCGCAAAATTTTCCTAGAAGTAAAGAGAGCATGAGATATAGGTTTGTAATATGTCTTGAAAGGTCATGTCAATAGTAATGATAAGATTTGACTAAGCTACGAGTTCAGCCGACATCGCGAAAGAAGTTAATTCTTTTGAATTGATAAGCAGGGATGAATTATGACGAGTATAGTTACAAGAAGTAATAGTAGGATTAAGACAAGAGTACAAAGGAAAAGAATTGTGATGGATATGAATGTATTGATAAGACAGCTTGTGAGATATTAAGGATAAAGAGGACCAGAAAGGGTAAAGGGTTAAGAAGTGTTATACTATAGGATTGATTACGAATAAGATATAATGTGAATATAATGAGGATTGTTATGAAAATAAGTAAAACCTTGTGAGAAAGTGGCCAAAGCTATGATGTGATCTATGTAGCTAGAATATAAAGACAAGTGTGAAACGGAAAAGCGAGCTATAGAACGAATAAGGAAGGCTTATCAAGTTACGTAGGGGAAGTTTGGAATAAGGGTTATATAATAACGGAAATGATAGCGAGTGTAAGAAAAGAAAGGGTAATTGGAAGAAGGAAACAAGAAGAGAGCGAGATGACAGTGTAGTAATAGACCATGACACGTGTAGCCAAAGATACGAGTACTATAAGCGACGGGAATGTGAAAGACCCGGTTATAGAAAGGATGAGGAACGAGGTAAAATGAGAGCAGGAATCCAAAGGCCGATAACCAAGTATTTATAAGTAACGACGATCGAGGTGTGTTCACCACCATTGGGAATCTGGAAGTCTAGGACGGAAAGTAGTCATATCCATAGGTGAAAAGTGAATATTGAGGATTGAAAAGGGCTAAAATAGTAATTGTGGAGTCAGAAGAGTAAGAGACCCTTTCTAATTTGGAGGGAGATGTGTTATGAGAACGTTTCGAAATCTGTTAAGACTTCAACTTACTCCAGATTACGTGATGAAGGTCATGCGGTGAGGTGGACGCTATCTTACTAGCATTAAAGCATCGTATCTTATCAGAGTTCCAAGGTTAAGCGTGCTGGAGTGAGAGAAATTTTAAGATGGGTGACCCCCTGGGAAGTGTACTAAAAGTCCTATAAAGTCAAACACAGGAGAGCCAAATCGGAAGCTAGAGTAGCCTAAGAGAAATTAGAGTATACAGAGTGGGCGAAACCTTAAGAGGTCACATAGGACGATGTACCGAACCAAAGAAGAAAAGAAGGTGCATCACGGCTGCGGAAGCAGGGCAAGTTGAATAGCATTTGGAAGTATTTGTAAGTAAGATAGTAGAAATTAGGTATGTATATATAGGTATGCACATGATATCCCATACATGGCTATATCGGTATGTGTATCCGCAACCAATGTTGCGAGTGTAGGGAAGGCATTAATCGAACAGTGGTAACGAAGTTCAAGGGACAAAACAAGAGATACGTGGTACCAACGTTACAAGGTAAGCTGATGCTGTTCCCACTACCGGTTAAGATTGGGAAGTCCTAATACAACGATATTTGGAAAAGAAGAAAGGTGAGTAGATGGAAGGCAGGGAGAGAGTGTAAATTGTAAGAATTCCGCTCTAACAGCAAGAAGTAGTAGGACACTCGGAAGACTCGGATGCACAGCGGCGACATAAACGCATAGTTAAGAAGGATTATGAGTAAGTGAGCTAAAATGGGCAAAAGGATTGGTAGTGGATGGAAAGGCATAGGAATATTGACAAGAACGGTGGTATAGACATAAATCGAAGAAGAACTTAGGGTAAGAAACCTTAGAGATATTATAAGAAAGTCGGGAAGAGAGATAAGGATTTAGGTATAACCGAAAACTTCATAAAGGACGTAGTGAATCTCGACGTCCCCATTAACCTGTGAGTCCGGACGTCGTTAGTCATGAGAAATAGAAGTACGAAAAAGAAAGCATCGGAATTGGATACCCTTATGAGTATTCCGATTAAATACGAGAAGTGTAGCTAGCGAGAAGATAGATACGTCAGACCATGTGATGAAGGAACTTCAGTTTTAAGAAAGTCATGAAGGGCGGCACATAATTATTAGAGATAATGGACGTTTGGAAACTATTGGCGTATAAGGGTCCCCTTAATAAGGGGGGAAGAACAGGTTGGACTTGCAAAGAGTTACGATAGTCTCAAGCTCCAAAAGAAGAAATTTACTAGCTCGGGAATAAAGTTCGAGGCGTATTGGCATATCGAAGGTAATGGAAAGAAGTAGAAACGAATTGACAATACGGGTACCATGAGGTAGACATGCGGAGAGGGAGTATGGAAGAGAACTCAAGAGAGCAACTTACGTCAAGAGGAACTACGATATTTTTAGACCATGATTTGAATCCCTCGTATTGGGTAAATTCGCGCTGTACCTAAATATGCAGCAACATGTCTTAAGGGCAATGAAAAGAGCAAGAAAGGTCTTCGAGTCAAATTCACAAAGGATGATAGAGAGATGACGAACCTAAAGGACACTCAGGGTGATGACAAGAGGAAATTTTGCACCCAAGAGGATAACAATTGTGTTAAAAGGAACAACGATTGGTAGTTCAGAAATTTTTGAAAGATGCTACTCCTATGAATGGAGATAAAAGAGTTCACCGGATATTAGAAGATATTTCATGGATCGCTAATTGTACTAAATATGAAAGCATGTGCTATGGAGTATATAAACCATCAATATGAAGCTATGCCCGACTAGAATTGCAAAAGGCTACCCCGGAAATACGATAAAGAATAACGACAGATGAAGTGACTGTCGGTATAATGGTACATGTAACTGTTGTGGAGCTAGATATACATATAAGTGGTAAGGGAGTCGTAATGGAGTAAGAATTGTCGTAGCCCTATGCTTTGAGTTGTATTGGGAGATTTAAAGGAATTCAAAATGTAGGTTAAAGAAACAACAGCAAGAGCTCAAAAAGGTGGCAAGTTACAAATTTAATTGAACTGATTATGAATTGCCATAAGTGTAACTATCTTGTGAAGGGGTAAAGGGTGAATAACCATTATGTATATACGTACTTGGGATCGATGGAAGTGGTCTTGGAAAGGAACTGGGAGGAATATCTTAACGAACACAGCCATTATGCCCACTAGCGATAAAGTCATGTTGAATAAACACTTACAGTGTAAGGAGGGGAGAGATAGTGACAAGGATGTGGAAGCTGATAAACCCGCCCGGGATGAACTATAAGGAGTCAGTGCAGTGCATATCTAAGGCTAGCAGACATTAAAAAGAGTAGGCCGAGAAGGTACCGAAGGGATAAACGCAGAAAAGGCACCGTGTACGAGAAAAGTAGTGGGTCACTAGCAAGCAAACAAGGAAAGAGAAAAAGAGAAATACTTACGGGATAATAAATAGTCAAGGCACACCATGTCAAGACTACACTGCTTGAGACAAAACAAGAGCGAGGTGCTAGCCAATTTCTGACCGTGTACATGAGGGCAAAAAAAAAAGTGAAAGAAGCTGATTACAGACATTGGAGTTATTGTCGAGAAGATGCAAGATCGTAGGTACTTGTGTTACGATTATAAGAGTCCAAGTTCGCATCGCGGTCAGGGGAGGATTGGGAGGACCAGTGAACTAAGGGATTAAGCTTCCGAGGCTTTGAAGGAAAGTGGGTCAAGGTTTAGTACGGGAAATTTTGGTTTAACAGTTATTAGCAGCTCAGAGTCAACGAGTAAACATGTGTGTGTGATCGACAACGACACTTAGAGTTCTAGATTGGCGATTGGGTATTTACGAAAGTGTCACCCATGAAGAGTTATCCTACGAGGAGCAACTTATAGCCATACGGATCGTCAGTAGAAAGTTGCGTATTAAAAACGTGACTTCCGTTAAGGTATTGTGGCGGAACAATAACAGGGAGGAGATGACCTGGGAAGCCGAAGAGGAGATGAAGAATAAGTATCCCTATGTCACGACCCAACCCCGTAGGCCGTGGCGGTGCCCCGAACACGGGCACCCATACGCGCTCACTGACCAGATTCGGCATACAAACGGCTCGTACATAAATCAGTATCAGGCGTGGCTCCAAACTGACGCATACAAACATATACTGCACAGAAGCCGGCAAGGCTATCATAATATACATAACGTAGCAAAGCATACATACACACAGCCGACAAGGCTGCCACGGCGGATGGGCCGTCCAAACACAACTTACTCAACGCATCCGAACAAAACTGTACATAACCCACATCTATGTCTACATACCTCTAAACAAAACAACAGAATCATGCGGCGGGATAGGGCCCCGCCGTACCCCTGAATACACAAATACATATACAACGGAAGAACAGATAGCAAGATGTAGGCTCCGGAATAAAGGGAGCGCTCCAACAGCAGAAAAGATGTCCTAGACTGACGGATCACCGAATTGCATCCAGACTCCGCGGCATGAAACGCAATTTAAAAGAAAGGGGTCAAGACGAATATGATTTATATGCAAAGCAAAAAAAATACGAATCAAACTTAGTCATAATCGAAACTAAGCAATGTGTAAAGTAAGTACA
>NW_026716664.1:0-2500 GCF_029784015.1 Lycium ferocissimum
TTGGTCACAGCCGATAGGTTCTTTTTGGGTTTTTCCGTATATATAATTGTGGGCTTGCATATTATGTTTGTTTTGTTATTTACCCTGGGGAACGGGTTTATGATGATATATGGCGTTATGAATCTTTAGTTTGCTTTTATAAGTTTCCATACTGCCCTTAGTCTCAGTCTGACTATATCTAACAGGTTCGTATACGAGTGTCTAGCTCGGGCACTAGTCATGGCTCATGGGGTTGGGTCGTGACAATATGCCTGGACCACCTAACTTAATAGTTACTTTGAGCATCATATACCCTAATTCAAAGAACACGATCATGCAAAAAGTCCCAACATAGAAGTATCCAATAATCCATCATATATATTCATATGCAAACCGACAAGGTCGCTACAACATCTAGAGTATCACAAAGCTGGCGAGGCTATCAGAAAAGTATCAAGAGCTCAAAATAAGGCTGACAAGGCCATACATAATATTTACATACCCCACTATGTCTATGAGCCTCTAATAATACAACAATCCTTCTACAAGATAAATATGTACGATTTCATTCAAAACTTTCTTCAACTTCAATCCTCGCTCAACAAAGCCAACACAACAATCCATAACCCTTATTCCCGTAAATATTCCTAAATTGATATTAAGAAAGAGAAATTCGTACCTTATCCTTTCTAGAATAGGAAGATCTTCAAGATTTACTTTTCTTCCAAGCCAACTCCAACACAAAACGAAACTATAATCGCGACTACACATCGTCCGGACCTCGATTAATACTCCGTAACTTGAAATTACTCAAAATCCTCACTTTTATGTGATATATAGTCTCTCATATGTTTGATGATCTTTCTAGAGCATTTGGGAAATTTTTGTGAAGAAAAAATGGGGTTTTGCCCCTTATATAGTGTGCTAAAGTCGGTGGCACTGTAGCAGCGCGCCCTGCTCTGCCCGCCTAACTTGTAACGTCCATAATTCTACTTCGGCGTCGTATCGACGATCGATTTATTAGTTTGAAACTAGACTTCATGAACTTCAATTTAGGCTTTTTCTTTGCTTCAAACTCCTCATATGCTAAAAGATATTCTTCCTCCAAGTTGAGCCAAAGTTGCCCCTTATATTTTTTTCAAAGTTCCAACAAATTTAATTTTCTTGATTCACTTGCCCTTCAATCCTTCCATAGCTTATTATATGAACTTAAACCCTCATATATTCTTGAAGGTAACTCCAATGTTCATACTTAAACATTCAACACGTATGAATCTCAACGTATAAAACTACGGGGTGTAACATTCTCTCCCTTTTAAAAACATTCGTCCTCGAATGTTGAAGTAGAGTTTGCTCTAAGGTAGATGTCAATGTTCTTACCTATATTTGTCGGTATTTACTTTTCTTACTTACAGTTATGCCCATACTCAAGGTCGTCCCTTTTCTTATTTTCTGTCTGTGTCATCTCTTTTCTTATTATCTGTCTGTCTACTAACTCTTTATGCTTTATCATTCTCATTGTCTCTTCAGCCTCCGTTGTTTACATTCTTGTATGCTCTTTATCCAGTACTTACCACATACTTTTATCCAATTTTGATCACATCTTCTTTTTATTCAGAAATTCTTGTTTTCTTCGTTCTTTACATATCTTTCTTACGTTTTACAGATATCCCAGGCCTTTGTCTTCTTGGAGTTTACTTATTCTTATTGTTCCTCCCTTAAAGATAATCTCAAGACTGGTCATATTTTAGCATCCTTTGCTTTCTATAGCAGTCGAATTAATCTTTGCGGTACTTTATCTTTCAACTAGTTTAACACCGAAATGTCTCGCTTAATTTCTCTTTCCTTTAATTGGACTTCTTGCACTTGGGCTAGCTAACGGTAATTCTTGTACTTATATCAAAACCTCAAATCTCTTCTTTAATGATTCCTTTCCTTCAATTTACTCTTAAAGTTTCTAATCCTTAGTCCGATTAATAAATTAGGGTGAATTTGGAGGTTTGCTGAAGATTAACCAAGGTTCCTTGTCATGCAGTGAATACAAATCGTTTCACTCTTTACTTTATCGGTAGCCTTCATTCATCCCTTTCCAATAAGAGCCATTATTTTGCTTTTCCCACGAGGTTCCACTGTCACCAGCTTGTCCTGATCAAATGCGATATCCTTTGATTATTTCCTTCGGGGTTTTCCCTCTACCTTTAACCTTTGCCCGACTCTCACTTAATAAGTCTTTCCCATAGTTTGACGCATTTATCTGTCATTGCAGTTTATCAATCAAGCGGATCTCTTAATTCCTTAAATGTTCATCTCCTTTTTTTATATCCTTGAATCCTTTTCCTGTGATATTATCTTCATCTATTTCCATGACTTCAACTTCTGTTGACTTAGTCCCTCTTATTTCGCAGCCCTCTATTTCTCTGCTAGTGGACAACTTTCTTATTCGGTGCGTGGCACTTTTCCTTGCTTGCTTCTCTAGTGCTACTTTAGATTATCCCTCTTAGTACTAATCAATTTTATATAC
>NW_026716664.1:7500-16495 GCF_029784015.1 Lycium ferocissimum
ATACTCCGTAACTTGAAATTACTCCTAGTCCTTACTTTTATGTGATATAGAGGCTCTCATATGTTTGATGAGTTTTCTAGAGCATTTGGGAAATTTTTGTGAAGAAAAAATGGGGTTTTGCCCCTTATATAGTGTGCTAAAGTCGGTGGCACTGTAGCAGCGCTCCCTGCTCTGCCCGCCTAAATTGTAACGTTCATAATTCTCTACTCCGATGTCATATCGATGAGCGATTTATTGCGTTGGAAGCTAGACTTCATGAACTTCAATTTAGGCTTTTGCTTTGCTTCAAAACTCCTCATATACTAAAGTATATTCTTCCTCCAAGTTGGGCCAAAATTGCCCCTCATATTTTTTTTCAAAGTTCCAACAAATTTAATTTCCTTGATTCACCTGCCCTTCAATCTTTCCATATCTTATTATATGAACTTAAGCCCTCATATATTCTTGAAGGTAACTCCAGTGTCCATACTTAAAACAATCAACACTTATGAATCTCAACGTACAAAACTATAGGGTGTAACAAAATTGGAGGAACCAAATTTGGTGAAGCCACAGGAGCCTCCTGCTGCATTGGTGTCTCATACGAACCCTCTGACGGGTCTGTCTCATAACTATCCTCCGACGGATCCTCTTCCATAGAAGTCACAGGCTCTGGGGGAATCATCTCAATATCCTCAGAAAGATCTATCTCAATGGAGTAACTAAGTCTCCTCCTAATTTATCCTGGTTCCCGTGGTCCGGAGTTCACCCTGGGGGCCTTCCATGCACCCCCACTATCAGAAGCCGACCTCTTCATCTGTATCAATCTGTACTTGTCTAATAAGAAAAGAGGGTCAGGAATCTTATTTCCTAGACTTTGGCTCTATCGCACTATCTAAGATGAGAACGAAAGGTCAATGATTCCTAAATGCCTTGCAACCTCTTGTTTATAAGTGTGGCGCGCTTCACACCCATAAACAAGACTCTACTGGACACGGCTCGTAGACACTCCCTAGGACAAATTGCTCTGATACCACTTTTGTCACGATCCAACAAGAGGGTCATAGCGGGCACCCGGAGCTAACCCACCGAGCACCTCCGAACATACATCTCATAATCATCTCTAGGTGGACCACAAAGACAACTCATGGTTATTATAATCTGTAAGGGCATATATCACAAGATAAAGACACATCGCTATATAACCATCAGTAACTATGTCCATAAACATAGGCCAACAAAGCTACCAAAATATAATACAACAATATGAACTGATGATGATACGAGACTTCTAGCTACACATATCTGTCTACGAGCCTCTATGTATAATACAGGAATCCGTGCAGACGGGGCGGGACTCCGCCATGCTCAAGTATATATATACACAAGAGTAGTACTAATAATCTGTAGCTCCGAAGCAACTGAGGCGCTTTTGAAACTCCGCTGATGAAGCTCCTTAGGGTCTAGTCCGTCTACCTGTCCACGTGCGGGCATGAACACAGCGTCCATAAGAAAGGACGTCAGTACAAATAATGTATTGAGTATGTAAGGCATAAGATCAACATATACATAAGAATCATGGAAAAACATCTGAGACATGCCAATGAGTCTGTGAATCTGAATTAATCCGTATGACTGTATATCAGGAAACATATATATATAGGAACGCCACAACATAAGCCACATCATCACCCCCTGTCAAATGTGCCTTATATATATACATGAACGCCACAACATAGGCCACATCGTCACCCTTGTCAAATGTGCCTTATATATACATGAACGCCACAATATAGGCCACATCGTCACCCCCTGTCATTTATATATACACGAACGCCACAACATAGGCCACATCGTCACCCCCTATCAAATGTGCCTTATATATATACATGAACGCCACAACATAGGCCACATCGTCATCCCCTGTCAAATGTGCCTTATATATATATACATGAAGAATGCGAATGAGTACAATGCATAAGTAAAATGAAATAATAGGACTCGGTAATAGCACAAAATAGCTATATACATATATTATATTCATAGCATGCATGAGAGCCCAAATAAAAGCTACTAATTTATCAGAGTGACGTAAGGTTGGTAACCTCCGATTTATATTATGGAACAATCATCATCGCTATTTCTCACCTTGAAGGAAAATTATCATAAGGTGAGATCAACAATAATGAGTGAAATCCAGAAAATCCCAAAATAAACTCAATAATCTCATAATAGCATCAAGACCATAAGCTTTAAAATCTCTATAAATGGAATCATCATCATCATCATCGTTTTCATCATAGAAAACATCTATCTTTACCATCATAAGAACTTGGAGAATCATGAACTTCTAGTTTTTTGGAAATAAGGATATTATGGAACATATGTATGGGCTCATAAGAAATGAGTCATGCCTTTAGAAAGAAAGGGTTTAGCCTTACATACCTTTTTGGTCTCCTACTACTTAACGCTTATCCTTCCAAGCTCGTAAATCTACATTTAAGAGAATTCATACTACTGTTAGGCTTATCTTAAGTCTTCAAATTAAACCCCTTTAGAAGCTGCCAAAATTCGGGAAACATCTCCCCTGTTTATATCCCTAGCCCGAAATCATAATACCAACAGCCAACATAACAACAACAACACTAACACTAACAGCATCATCATCAATACCAAAATATTTCATAAAACATCCCAGGTGAGGTTTATCAATATACAATAAGAATATACACTACCTTTCTTCCCAATCAAGGAGCATAATCTCATCAACACACCAACAACATTAGATACCATCCATATGCATGGAAATCAGCCCAAAAACACAGCTACAACATGCTCAAAATAGTCCATAAACTCAACAACTACAACACACCACTTTATGACCTTTCCTCCATAACTATTTTCACTTTTAAGACTTGTTAAACCTTCAAATCAACTCAAATTTCTTCAAGACCAAACTCACCACAACATCAAGTAGAAATAAGAACAATCACTTTTCATGAACTAGTTTGGTGTAATCTTGTTGAATTCATGGTTTAAGGGGTTACAAGTGTTTAAGAGAAGTGTATGGATGTGTCTAGAACTCAAAAGAAGTGTAAATGATGAAAAAAAGGGAATAATAGGGTATTTATACCCACTGAAAGTTGGTTCCACCGACTTTCCAAGTGTGGCCCACGGGGAAGCCATTTGGCAGCTTAGAGACTTGCTTGAAATGCCCATAACTCCCTACTCCGATGTCGTTTTGATGAACGGTTTGTTCCGTTGGAAACTAGACTTCCTTAACTTCAATTTAGGCTTTTGTATTCAAAACTCCTAATATACTAGGAGATATACCCCTCTAAAGTTGACTCAAAATTTCTGTCCAAAATTCTGCCAACTTTTTTCAAATTTTTGACAAACTTATTTTCTTCAATTTGCTTGATCCCGAAACCTTTAGATACTTACTTAACACTTTTTAAGAGTATTCCTTAACCTATAAGAGTTACATGACCTCTCCGAGCTTACGTTAGTTTACTTACAATGCAAGCGACGCGAATTTTTTTTTCCAGGTGTAACACTTCACTTGCGACGATTAGGGTTTTCTTCACAACCACAATTAATGGCCTTTTCTTGTCATTTTCTAGTGGTTTATTATGGTTCCTCAAGTTAATTTTACATTTTCTCATTTATTTTACATATTATCAATCCTAAACTAGGGTGTTACCCGAATTTCTTTAAGTATTGTGGAAGCCATGGGCAGAGTCATGAAATTTTAACCATCTTGTGCTACCCAATACACTATTAAAGGAATTTAGGGGAAATTCCCTATTTGGATTCGGTTGGGGTATGATTTTGGGAATTCTATCCTAATTGGTATTATTGTTTACGTTGGAATTCTTTGTTTGTACCTATCTAATGACTAAGCGTACTATTTTCTGTTATTCCCTAATTTTGTGGGATTTTTGGCAAGATTCTGGTACAATTGGCTGTATTTTTGTTTGTATTGATGAGGTGTTCTATTCTTTGATTGAATATAGTACGAATTTGATATTTTGTTGCAAATATCCTCCTGTCCTTTGTGAAAAATTCAAATTATTTTGAAATTAGGGTAAGAATTGGGGGGAATTTCAGTTGGGAATTTGATTTGTTTCCATTTCTATCCCTAAACCCTATTTGAGTTGCTATAAATAGAAGGTCATTTGTCCATTTGAGGGGATCTTTTTTTTTCTGAAAAATTTCCTAAGCTCTAAAAAATACTACAAAATTTTCTAGCCTATATACACGAAATATACACTATACTATAAAAATATATACTATAATATACTACTAGCTACTGAAAAGACCAAAAACTATAACATATACTACAATATACAAGAAGAATTTTAAGACAAAGGATCATTTTTAAAGGGATTTTCAAGTGTTGTTTGAAGTTTTGATTCCAACTCCTCCACTTTGATCTTTAGGTTGCCTCCTAAAAGGGTAGTCTCTTGTTTCTCTACCTTTATTTGCCCTATTGTTACTTTGTTATGGGTTTGTTTACTGTTTTATTGAAGTATAATTGTTTTTAGTCTTGTTTAAATTTTGTTCTTTGCATATCGAATGTCTAAATGGTTATATGATGTAGTGTTATGCTTATTTAGATTGTTTAATTGTAACTTAGACTTATAAAAATCTGTGCAAAGATCTTTTTTCCTAAAATATGCCTAAGTTAAGGTTGATTATGTGTCTGAAATTTTGTTCTAACCAGTAATGACTTAAAAATGCTTTTGAACCTAAGATCCTGCTATTTTTCTACATTTTCTGTGACTTATGGCTTGGTTTGAGACTGTCCCTACTCATTATATTGATCTCTGTGTTGCTTTACCTTTAAGACTAATGTACAACTACACTGTCCTCCTGTTAAGACTAAAACTGAATAAAAACTGGCATGTTCAATCTCTGAAAGTGTAAACAAGACCTTTGTTTGGTTTTAAAGGGTTGGGAGTAGGCTGCAAATCCTTTGTAGTTAACTCTGTGCCTTTGAAAAATGCTTTAAGTGTGATATCTGTGTTACACCCTGGAAAATTTCACGTTACCAAGACTGTAGACGGCTTAGTATGAGCTCAAGGGAGAGCAAAGTTATACGAGGATTAGGGATGAAGATTATATTATCCGAGTATAAGAATATATATATATATATATATATATATATATATATATATATATATATATATATATGACATTTGGAGATCGTATGGAGTAAAAATCAGTTAACACGTTACTTGATGAATAGCCCTCGTAACCGTAAGTTAAGGTCCGGCCTACATGTCAGGATTTTATAAAGGACATATGAAAAGTGATATGAGTAGTATATGTGAAGTTGAGCAAATCTTAAGAAGGACCCATAAGCCAAATATGGGCATAAGCCCTCCAAAAGGATGATTTAAGGATACGTTTTTGGATGATCTGTTTTGGAGGGGCCAAAATGCTATTATAAGTTTGGAATTTGGAAACACACCAAAAATTAAAGTTGTAGATAATTGAAAGAGCTTTCCAACCATATGATGTGGGCTCTCATACTATACCGGGATCAAGATTCATGGCCATTTTAAGATAAAGACTCCAAGCTATCAAATGGCTTCCGCGGGTCCCACTTGAGAAGGTCGGTGGAACCGACTTATGAGGGGTATAAATACCCCCATTAACTTCATTTTTTTCAGAATTTTACATTCTCAATAGTCCTAGAAACTTCCCAACACAACCCCCAAACATTTATAGCCCATTAAATCAAGAATTTAACAAGATTACACCAAACTAGTTCATAAGGTGATTGTTCTTGCTTCTACTTGATGTTGTGGTAAGTTTGGTCTTGAAGAAAGTTGGTGTGGCTGAATTTCTTCAAATATAAGGTATGTTCTTCATCTTATCTCTTATGTTGAGTTGATTTGAAGGTTTAGCAAGTCTTAAAAGTGAAAATAGTTATGGAGGAAAGGTCATAAAGTGTTGTGTTGTAGTTGTTGTGTTTATGGACTATTTTGAGAATGTTGTGGCCGTGTAGTTGGGATGATTTACATGTATAGAGATGGTATCTAATGTTGTTGGTGTGTTGATGAGATTATGCTCCTTGATTGGGAAGAACGGAAGTGTATATTGTTGTCAGATGTTGAAAAACATCGTGTGGGATGTTTATGGAATATATCGGTATGGGATAATAGTGTTGTAGATGTTGGTATTGTTGTTGTTGTTGATTGGTTGCCGAATTGTGATTTCTCGCTAGGCATATAAATGAGAGATGTCGCCCACTTTCATGATTCTTTAAATTGATTTAAATCAAGGCTTAAGACAAGTGTATTTACGTGCGAGCTAATAATAGTATGAATGGTGTTATATGTAGATTTCAAGACAGGAGGTAGGTTGGAAAATCCAGAAGCGAGCTTCCAAGTATGTTAAGGCTATCCTTTCCTTCTTTTTGGCATGATCTATGACAAGCACGAAGCGTAATGATATCCATAATGAATCAACTCCTAGAAGTAGGATATCTGAGTTCCTTGACTTCTTAAGTCCCGAAGGGGCATCCATAAGTTGTGCGATTTCATAACGATGTCTAATTCCCGAAGGACACATTCTTAAGGTTTCCTTATTCCTATGCATTTCACATTTGATTTTTGAGTCTCGAAGGAGACAAATGAAAAGGGGAAGAAGTTCCCATTTTTGAGAAAAAGGGAAGAAGTTCCCATTTTTAAGAAAAGGGTTAAGTTCCCGTTTTGAACTAAAAGTTCCTCCGAAGGAGTCTTTTGATGGTTTTCAAAGATTTTCATGCATTTTCATATTTACATACATGCACGACATCATTTCCTGGGGAAGGAGAAAAGGGCTAAGGCGTTATATACGGAAACCACCTGATCAGCTAGTATACGATGATTATGATGCCCAGTGCGGGGTCGCCCGAAGGGGCCATTATGCTATTATGCTCAAGGGTCGCGAGCAAAGGTGAAGGCATGCATTATATATATATATATATATATATATATATATACACACACACACACACATACTCATGCTGCATCAAAAGTTCATATGCGCATACATGTTTATCAGAGTTGGTTACAGGTACAGATTGAGTCTATTACTCTTTTATCATCCGAGTCAAGGTATATTATTTCAGTTCTACCTTATATACTCGGTACATTATTATTACTGACGTCCCTTTGCCTGGGGGCGCTGCATTTCATGCCACGCAGGTGTATACAGATGAGTAGAAGACATTGGCTATAGGCTGTTCCTGTGCTATCCGGGATTGGGTGAGCTCCATCTCAATTCGTAGAGGTTGCCGATTCAAAGTACTTATGTTATGGTATCTCGTGTATGTTAGAGACTTTTGCAGATAGTGTCCTGTGGATAGTGTGTCGAGATGTCAACAATTGTGTAAAGCGACCATGTAGGTC
Source organism: Lycium ferocissimum (assembly GCF_029784015.1). NCBI lineage: Eukaryota > Viridiplantae > Streptophyta > Magnoliopsida > Solanales > Solanaceae > Lycium > Lycium ferocissimum. Next base: position 14,883 of record NW_026716664.1, read on the forward strand.
GATGTGTTTTTATGCTTTGTTTTTAAAGATTTTTTTTGTGACTAAATTTTTTCTTTGAATTAACGATAAGGGAGAAGTCCCTGATTTGATGAAAGAGTTTATTGAAAAGTTTTTTTTTTACCTGACGGGAGCGTCATTTCATAGATTAAAGGTTCATAAAAAGTCGCGACTCCCGGATGGAATAGGTAGTATGGCACTCACCGAGTAGGGTCTGGGTGTCGGGCCGTGGCCCTCCGGTTTGGGTCGTGTGATTTCGCCTATGTCTTTGTGATTACTGGTTTCAGTTAACCTATATAGTAGGTTCACTCTTGAATCTATTTAACTCAAAACAATGTGAAAATAAACCTCTTTGACTGCAATAGATTAATGATAGTTGAGATGCCTTAAAATTGATTTTTATGAGACTCATAACCTGCTCACAATTGACTTGTAATCTAGAAGTATTATATGTGTTGTTTTCTCCTGGAAGTTGTCTTTGAAAGGGCAAAAGGGAAGGTTTATAGTAAAGTTGTGTCTTTTGGTTTAAGATTGGGAATAAGAGGGATAGGAAGAAGATTAGTGTCTTGTGGTTCCTGAATCTTATTGTTTCTGTGATTGACATGTTGCTCTCTATGCTAAATGACTAAGCTGATTACCCTATATGCTTCAAACTCTCATTGTTTCATGATCAACCATAGTCATGTTATCCCTTCTTGTTGGTGTAATCACTTGAAGACTAAAAAATGGATTTTAGAAGCTGAAACCATGCTTAGGTGATCCTGTTTGCTTTTAACCTCTTTGTAATGTTAGTAACTTGGCCTTTGTTGATTTTTTTTGAATTAAGTTTTGTTTACTGAACCATCTCCTACACCTAGGACAGTGCTATGAACCCTTTTTGTCTCAGTTTTGGAATTTTTTGAAACCTGTCACTATTCCTACATAAAGTTTCCTTTTACCTCGATTTCTTGTGACTTGGCGTACCATTGGTCTTGTTTCAGAATGGTTACTTGTCTACAATGTTCATGATTGGTTTGTCACTTATGATTTGTATTCACACTTGGAATTGTTATAGCTTACTTGGTTCTCTTTACCTAATATGATCATCTAATAGACTAGGTGTAAAGAATCAAAACTAGGACTAAAAGCTGTTCTAAAAGATTAAGTATGATACTTGCTTTTTGTGATATACTTCCCTTTGCCATTTACTTTTGAGATCTGAGGTTGCTCCCTATGTATTTTATCTTTTATTTGGTTTCTTGAAACTGAGCCATTCCTAATGTGTGGAATTGGATCTAGGATAGTATCAGGCCCCTTTTTTGTCCCTGTTGTGATTTGTTGAATCCTATTTAAGTTGCTATCAGTGCTTTTGTTTATTTGTTTAGTTCTGGGAATGAATTGGCTAAACCTGAACCATTTTTAGGACCACACTCAGACCTTTAAGCCTTAAGTAGCCTAAAAAATGACTTTAGACCTCTAAATTGCTTCTGAGATGGTATGTTGATAGTGAATGAATCTAAAGAATGGTTTCTTGCACTATTTTACTTTTGTTGGCCTTTAAAAATGAATTCCTAAGCCATCTAATCCTCATTCCATCTTTTGGATCATTGATTTCTCTCGAGGCTCGGGTTTTAATG
>NW_026716665.1:0-39554 GCF_029784015.1 Lycium ferocissimum
TTCATTAACTCTAACATCCATAAATCATCTATAACATAAAAGGAACAAGAAATTCTTACCTTATTCTTCAAATTTCACTTTGCCGCAAACGTCGTTCTTTCGCTTAACTAATTATATCACGTTGAAGAGCGTCTTGAGCTCGCTTACTAATTCAAGAAAAACAAGATTTTTGGATGAAGCCAAAGGACTTGGAAATTTTTTTTTTTTCTTCTTCTTCTTTTTCTCTTGGAGCCGAGAGCTCTTCTCTTTTTTTTCTCTTCTTTTCTTTTAATTTCTTGAAGTTTCTTAAGGCTTATCCCTTTATATAATTAATCATGTGATTAATTACATGGGTTGGGCCAAGGCCACCTTATGGCCGGCCACCCCTCCTTTTGGGCCTCTCTTTTCTTATTTTTTTGAGCCCAATAGCTTAGAAATCATATTTTGCAATTTCGAAACAAATTTCCGAGATTCCAATTTTGCCCTTGGCCCTCTCCAATGTTCTCGTGTCAGCACTTTCCATAAGTGACAACATACACTTCACGTAAAATCAAAGCATGACCTTATTCTTACAAATCACAATTATGTCCAAATTTCCCGAACGTGCAAAAACACGGGATGTAACACCGAGCTAAGTCTCGGGGATGCTATATGTATAGGGGAAATGCTGCCGAAATTTCGGTAGACAAACATGAATTTAAGTTGAACTCTTGGAAGCTATAACTCACAATTGGTAAACATGACCATTTGTAGATTTTGGAGAAAACGGGATTCGAATTTGGAAAAGCTTAAGAAGCGGAAAAGGTATGTAAGGCTTACCCTTTCTTTCTCTTGGCATGTCCTAGATATACTAGGCTTGAATTTGGACCTCAAGGACAACTCTACTCTTCGGAATCCACGTCCGAAATTGCCCCTTTTTCTTTCAGTGGAATTGAACCAATTATGTTGCTAAGGGTTGGAAAAGTTGTCTAAATACCTAGAACTTGAACAAATGGGACCGACTACCTTAAAACTATCATGAATGATATTATGAAGTGTAAAATACGTAAATTGTGTACGCCACCTCATTTGACCCGAGGTAGGCCCACAATCCCGAGACCTAATTGTCTTGTTCTATTTGCCTTATTTTCGTAAGTTAATTAAGGAAAATTTTGACTATTGTTTCGAATTTGATATAAGTATCTGGTAACTCAGATATGAGCATTCCGGTTCGACCATTCTGATATAAATGCTTCGGTACGGACGATCTGATTTGAATATTTTGGTATAAGCATTCCGATGTAAATACTCTGATTTAAGTATTCTGATATAAGTATTCAAAATAAATATTCGATGTATATGTTCGACATCGGTATTCGATCTAAGTATTTTGGTATAAGCATTACGATATGATAACTCCGATATGAGTACTCCGGTGCGAGCGTACGATATAAGTATTACGCTGTATGTGTATTTGGATATGAGTCGTCGATCCGAGTATTTTAATATGAGTATGCTCTATAAGAGTTAATGTTCTTCATGAACGATCTCGGATCGCTTAAAAGTCCGCAGGTTTCGTATTCCAAACGCTCATAACTTTCCGATACTAACTCGGAAGAACCCGAAACTCGTTTCGAGCCTTCGAATGTTGGTAAGTGTACGTATTCATCGAGTCCGGATTTAAGTGCATATGGTTTCTCACGACTCGCACGTGCATGGCTCAATGTATCTTTCACGCGAGTCCCGGCCAGGGCATGTTATGTTCTCGTGCGTGCTACGGTATGATTCGATTCACGGCGTCCGGGCAGGGACATGTTCTCGTGCGCATTCCACCGCATTGTTCACCGATCCCCTCTTACTTGCGGGCGGGACACGTTATCCGTATATGCTTATGATGATATGGGGATGGCGGCCGGATGGCATATAATGATTATTCACCGAGACCCGCATAGAGGGGCGGGACACATTATGTATACTTGGTACATGATTCGATATGTATGATTCCATATTACCGAGTCCCTTAACAAAGGGCGGGACACGTTATTTGCATATATGACACATGATTCGTTATACATGATCCTATTCACCGAGTCCCTTATCGAGAGGGCGGGACACGTTATACGCATATGTGATCTATGATTTTGACATGCATTGATGAGTTTATCCACCGAGTCCCTCACGGGAGGGGGCGGGACACGTTAGACGCATATGTGATATATGACATCATCCGAGCATTACGTGCATTCGTATTACGTCCGATATATGTCATCCTCTCGAGCCTTATGTACGTTCGTACTTCGTCCGATATATGCCGATATACGAACGTACGTACGTTCCGTACTTCGTCCGATATATGCCGATATCCGAGCATTCCGTACGTTCGTATTTCGTCCGTTATATGACATCATCCGAGCATTCGTACATTACGCACTCCGTCGACGTGTGACATCACCGGTGCACTCGTAATTTTTGCACCGCTTCGGACATGCAATACGTGATTGTAAAATAAGCATTTCGGTACTACGAACAACTCGTTTACTTTACTGTACTCATTCGATATATGAGACGGGTATGCACGATTTGTGTACGAAAATATAAGCGTACTCGGTATTTTGTGTAATATATTTATCTTTTAGCCTGTCTATTTGGATTTATAGTTCTGTACTTTGTCTTGTATACCTTACATACTCAGTACATATTCCGTACTGACCCCCTCTTCTTCAGGGGCTGCGTTTCATGCCGCGCAGGTACTCCAAGATGGGCTGAGGTTATTATAGAAGATGTGCCAGCAGAGTTGGTAAGCTCCATTTGCTCCTGGAGCGCTGCCGAGTCAGAGTACATATGTGATGGTTTCTGAATTTGTGTTAGAGACTTTGCAGACAGCTTCGTGGGTATTGGTTGTCGGTCACCAAGCGGCTCCGTCGGTACCGATATGTTGGTCTGTATTATATACTGAATTTTGTATGATTATAGGTTTGTTCTGTTTGGTAGCTACGAGAAAGAATGTTTCTGAAAAAATTTTACTATGCATTTATCTTATGTGATTTAAAAAGTTTAACATGATTTTATGTGCAGCAAGACTCTGAGGGTTCGCTCGGCCCTAAGTAAGGGTCGGGTGCCCATCACACCCTAGGGATATTAGGGTGTGACAATTTCGTGAAAATTTGGGGTCAAAAATGAAGTTTTGGAAACTAAGAATTCATGAATTAAAGACCATGTGGCCATGCACATGACTTGTGGGCCATGGGCCACATGTATGTTTTATATATGTACACAAAGATGACTAATTAGTCATCTTCACCATTTTCCACTCTTAGAGAGTTCAAGAAAATTCAAGAACTTGGAGAGAGCACAAACAAAGGGCCATACGGCCATGGGGAGAAATTTTGAAGACCAAAAATAGTGCTCAAAAAAATTATTTCCTTCTAGATTTTATACTAATTGGAAGGTCCTCTTCAACGTGGAGTCGTCGTTGGAGTAAGAAAACCATTCGTTTTGGCAAAGTATATCCTAGCCGCGTGGAGAAGTTGAAGAAAAAAAAAGGTGAGGTTTAATCTTCTTTATGTGTTTATGGAAGATTGGTACATGTTGTGATATGTAGAAATGAAGGAAATCATGAAATTATGTTTGTGTGAAGTGTGGCCGTATGGGCTATTTTGGTATAACAAGGAATGGATTGATTTTACTTAGTGTTTTAGTTGTAGTTGTTGTGGTTATGGATTATGTGATGTAGAAACGAATGAAATTCATGAAAGTTGGTATATTGAGACTTGGCCGTATGTATGTACCATTGTGTAGAAGTGAAGAACTAAATTTATTTAGTATGTTTGGATTGTTGTGTTGTGGACTTTATGATGAAAAATGAAGTTTTAATGATCCAAGTTGGTGTCGTTATTGTTGCGGGCTGTTTTGGAAGCCAATTTGAATCAAATATAGTTTCTTGTAATTATGATAATGATGTTGTTAAAGTGTGGTTTGTTGGTGTAGTTTATGAATTTGGAAGAAAAGAAATGCGTTGTTGATATTTCCTTGGACTTGGAAGGTTTCGGGTTGCCTTATGTTTTGGTTGGGTTGTTTTGAATAATTGTCTGGATTGTTGGAAATGTTATTGAATCATGTTAGAATGTGTTGGGAATTGCTTATGGATATTGTTGGTGTGGTTGTTGGTATTGTTGTTGGATATTTGGCCGAGTTGAATTCTCGGGGTGTTGAATTTACAGGGGAAATGCTGCCCAAATTTATGTAGATAAAAAGATGATTTGGAGTTGAACTTTCTGATGCTTATGGCTAATGTTCTGTTACATCCGGCATTTTTGCGTATTCGAAAGTTTGGAAGTAACCTTGACTTACAAGGAATAAGGTTATGTTTGGAATTTTTAATAATATGTGTACGCCGGTTATGGAAATTTGAATGTGGAAACACCGGAGAAGGCCTAAGGGCAAATTTGGAATTTCGGAAATTTGTTTCGGGAAGTACAAACAAGAATTATTATGAGTTGGGCTCAAAAAAAAATAAGGAAATTAGGCCCAAAAGAGATGGGGTGGCCGGCCATCAACAAGGCCCAAACCCATCTCTTAATTAATTTTCCATGTGCCTTAAATTATATATAGGCAAGACATGTCTAGAAATTTCAAGAAACAAAACAAAACAAATCAAGAAAGGGAGAAAGAGAGGCAATCGGCTAAAGGGAGAAAGAGAGAGAAAAGAAAGAAAAAAAAATCTTGGAGTTCAATTCTTTGGCTCAAAAATTCATCTTTCTTGGAATTACTACTAAGTTCAAGTCCCTCTCCAAGTTGGCATAACTATCTTGGAAAGAAAGTGTCTCCTTTGGAAAGAAGGAATTATTGGAAAAGGTAAGAATTTTTATGCTTTGGTGTTATGAAATGAATTTGTATGTTATAATGATTGGAATTGGATGAAGAATATGGAATTATGGTGTGTATGTGTGTGAAGGGTGTGTAGGCCGTGTATGTGTGTGTATGAATAGCCGTGTGTGTGCATGGTTGTGTAAGTATGATGTGTTGGATTTCATGTTGTGTTCTAGTTGTGTTTATGAAGGAATTCACATTGGAAATGAAAGTGAATGAATTGGGTTGAATTGGAAAGAAAAGGGGGTTGGCCGTGTGGTGTTGGTATAGAATAAAAGTGAATTAAATTATTTAGTATGTTAATTGTGTTGTTGAAGTCTTGTGATGAAGATGGAAGAATAATGGTTTAAATTAGCATGAAGAAATTGTTATTAAGTTGTTGTCGGAAAGTATACGTTTTTATTATAGATTATGTAATTGAGAAGAATGAAGTTCTAAGGTGTATATGGTGATTGTTGTAAATGAAATTGAAGGATATAAATATGTCGCGAATGTTTATGTTGAAATTTGGAGGTTTTTGAATGGATTATGAATTTGGTGGAAAATTTGTATATTTTGTGAATATTTCGTAAAATGATATGGAATGTTTCCGAAATGATCTTGTTGGGTTGATGAATATGAAAATATTAATGTTAGTTTGAGAACGTGAAGTTAGTTTGGAGGTTGTTGCTTTATGAAGAAAGAAGACTAATTATGTTATGTTGTGTTTCATTGTGATTATTGATGTTGTTGTTGGGTTGTTGTTGATTATTTTGAGCCGAGTCGAATCTCGGGGATGTCATATGTGTAGGGGAAGTCTTTGCCGAAATTTCGGTAGCCAAGTATAACCCAAAGATTGAAATGTTAACTTGCATGAATAGTAATTGGTAAGAATGACCATTTGCAGTTTTTGGGCGAAACGGGAATTGAGATTTGAGGAGCGTAAGGCACAGCTCAGGTATGTAAAGCCTTCCCTATCTTTCTTTGGCATGTTCTGAGTCTAATAGGCTTGACAGCGAGCCTCGATGACATTTCTGCTTCTCGTAATTCGAGATTGAAATTGGCGCAAAATCTGTCAGTAAGATTGAACCCTTTTCCTCCAATTTGGCCTATAAGTATATAACTTCCATAAATGGAGTCGAAGCATTCTAAAATGATTTTGGACGACTCCCTAAGGTTTATTATCTATAGTATACGCCCTTTATTATGGTTGGGTCCGAGGTGGGCCCACGATACCCGATACTCCGGTATGGTTCAAATCGATCTGTTTTGTCGTTTTTCATAGCTAACCCTTGATTATGTTCCGTCCGCTAACTAATAGGTATTATGACCATTTGTTCCGAATCTCGACTATTATTCGACCTCGGAACGATTACGGATATTCCGTTCCGATATGATTCGCCTATTCGATTTGATTTACCTTCTCCGAGCTATCTCGGTTATTAAGTACGTATGTCGGTCCGTATGTATATGGTTTCTCATTTGTACGTTCGTGGATGTCCCAATGCTTCTTCGGCCGCGCCCGGGCCGGGTTCGTGATTCGTGCACCTGTTTGCATTGTTCACCGCGTCCCTCGGATTGTGCGGGCGGGATACGTACGTATCCGATATGACCCGATGATGGTCTGATTATGTGATATTATGGGGATGCTTGCGAGGATGGCATTTGATCGATTGCGTACCACCGCGTCCCGTACTACGAGGGCGGGTTACATGTGCCAGCGTCCCTTATGAAAGGGCCGGGATACGTCCGTATGTAACCGGGATTGATTATACGTATGTACGTACGTATATGATTATGACTGCTGCGTACGTGATTACGCATTTACATTTTCGTATGTCCATATATTTGGAATATGACTACGTACGTACGCCACACATTCCGTATCCGATCCGGATTACGACTCGTCACATTTGAAATGGTTAAATGCCGCCCGACCGTACGCTCGTAAGTCCGTTTCCGCGTAGGATTCGGTACGTACGCCCGTAAGTCCGATTTTTGTCGTATGAATCCGATTCTTTCCGCTACTACTTATCGTATTATTATCGTCCGTTACGATTTTACGTATTCGATTCTGGTTATTATATTTATGTATATTATGTTTCGCTTTACATACTCGGTACATCTTCGTACCGACCCCCTTGCTTCTCGGGGGCCCCGTGTTACATGCCCACGGTACCGACGCGCCGCCGCACGCCGCCGGTTGGATCTCCACATTTTGGAGAGCTCCCTTTGATCGGGTCGCTACTTTTGGTATATATCCTCGTTGTACGTATGATCGTATATATATGACTATTTGGGTACGGCGGGGCCCGTCCCGTCTTCGATTCCGCCTTCGGTACGTATGTTGTTAGGTACGGACATATACGTGAGGTGTGGGTTGTCCTTTGCAGGTAGGTATGTGTGATACGCAACTCTGTCTGACATAATAGCCCTAACGGCCTTTGTACAGGTTTATGTATGTATATATGTATGTTCGTGCAATGTATGTTATGTCTGTATGGATTTATGTAGGTCTGAGCGGATTAGCTATCCGGTACGTCGGATCTGTTAGGTAGGTACGTATGGGTGTCCAAGTAGGACCCCAGTCACGGCCCACGGAGTTGGGTCGTGACAAAAGTGGTATCAGAGCGGTCGGTTCTCGGAATGTCTGCAGGCCGTGTCTAGTAGAGTCTTGTTTATCGATGTGTTGGGCCCCACATCTATAAACAGGAGGCTACAGGACATCTAGGATGTCATGTTACCCTTTCTTGGAATCTTAGATCGTGCGATAGATTTGTATGTAATAGGATGGATCCTTCCAACGAATTCTTGTATATACGAGCGAGGCTCCAAAAGAACGACAACGTCGGTATTTGGGGAATTGTTTTCGACCTCTCTCCTTGCGGTGATTGTAGGATAAAGATGAAGAGGGCCGCTTCGAGGATGGAGATGGGGGTGCTAAGAAAGCCCCCAAGATGTCACGGGGCCAAGTAGACGGAGCCCGACTATTCGATCGAGGCGATCCTTCGGAGGATCCGGCGACGATCCCTCCGAGATGTGCGACCCCCCGGTGAGGAGGATCCCCCGAGAGAGCGGCTACGACACGGATCCGTGGCGAGTACGGAGCGGGGGCCGGGAGAGGAGCTCCCGACATTGTGCCGGTCGCTCCTATGGTGGAGCACTATGTTCCGCCGGCTTCTTCGGTGAGCGTTACGCCATATTCCGGCCCTTTATCACGGTCATCGGTGAACCGGAGTCGTCGGACTACCTATACCCCTCGGATTCGGACGAGGTGGGTGACGAGGAGGGGCACCCTCGCTGAGCTTACTAGATCGGTGGAGAGCGGCTCGTCCACGGTATACGAGTATTTATTGAAATTTGTTCGTATATGTGTATTTGTTGCATAATTGTGTAGTTTGGACCGGGGTGGGACCCGCTTAAGTAAAATTTACGAAAAATTTATTAAGGCGAGAAACCCGGCCCTAAGTTACGTGGCAAAGTTCGTGTGGGGCATTTGACGCAGTAATATTATCGATAACGCGCCAGAATGCATAAAAGTTTTGGAGTTAAGCGTCTTTGAAACCGAGCAATGGTAATTTTGGGATGGGTGACCCCCCCTGGGAAGTATGTCAAGAATTTTCACAAATATGGATATGGAGACTAAGTGCGAAGTTGGGGTAACTTGAGTGGAATTTGAGTATGTGGAGTGATTAGAGATTTAAAAAAAAAAAAAGGCAGTTTGACTATGGTCGCAATTCGTATACATATTTCGCACTCCCGTTTTCGGTGAAGCCACATGTTACTACACTCCGTGCGCGAACCCGACTCCGTATCTGTTTAACATATCTCTGTACGTCCGACTCCGATCATGATTCTGTCCGATATCCTTCGGTACGTACGATTTCGATTTCAAATACGTCCGATAAATTTACGTACATCCGACTACGATACGAATACGTCGATATATTTACGTATGTCCGCCGGATTACGAATACATGTCCGGCATACGTACGTACGTCCGACCTCGGACCGTGAAACTGTCGATGTATGTGTCTACACATCGATTCGATTTCGAAATACGTTCGATAAATCTCTATATGTCGATTACGATTATAGACCCGTCGATAATATACTTACGTACGTCGGCTCCGAATTTGAATTCGCTTAAGATAATCGTCGGAATATGATTACGTCTGTGTTGTACTTCGATTCGGATATGACTCGTCGACGTCCGTTGATATTCGGATTATGGTTAAGGTTCGTCCGCCGTACATCCGATTTAAGACGGTACGAACAACCCTAATAAGGCGATATCGAGGAAGGTGGATGAAGTTGGAAATGAAGGTAGATACAAGTTCTTCGATTAAGTGCAAGTACGTAAGTGGTAGAAGACCTCCCCGGCGATTTTGATCTACCATGAGGTTGGATTAACATTCGAGGACGAATGTTCTAAAGGGGGAGGATGTTACATCCGGCATTTTTGCGTATTCGAAAGTTTGGAAGTAACCTTGACTTACAAGGAATAAGGTTATGTTTGGAATTTTTAATAATATGTGTACGCCGGTTATGGAAATTTGAATGTGGAAACATGGAGAGGCCTAAGGGCAAATTTGGAATTTCGGAAATTTGTTTCGGGAAGTACAAACAAGAATTATTATGAGTTGGGCTCAAAAAAAAATAAGGAAATTAGGCCCAAAAGAGATGGGGTGGCCGGCCATCAACAAGGCCCAAACCCATCTCTTAATTAATTTTCCATGTGCCTTAAATTATATATAGGCAAGACATGTCTAGAAATTTCAAGAAACAAAACAAAACAAATCAAGAAAGGGAGAAGAGAGGCAATCGGCTAAGGGAGAAAGAGAGAAAAAGAAAGAAAAAAAAATCTTGGAGTTCAATTCTTTGGCTCAAAAATTCATCTTTCTTGGAATTACTACTAAGTTCAAGTCCCTCTCCAAGTTGGCATAACTATCTTGGCAAGAAAGTGTCTCCTTTGGAAAGAAGGAATTATTGGAAAAGGTAAGAATTTTTATGCTTTGGTGTTATGAAATGAATTTGTATGTTATAATGATTGGAATTGGATGAAGAATATGGAATTATGGTGTGTATGTGTGTGAAGGGTGTGTAGGCCGTGTATGTGTGTGTATGAATAGCCGTGTGTGTGCATGGTTGTGTAAGTATGATGTGTTGGATTTCATGTTGTGTTCTAGTTGTGTTTATGAAGGAATTCACATTGGAAATGAAAGTGAATGAATTGGGTTGAATTGGAAAGAAAAGGGGTTGGCCGTGTGGTGTTGGTATAGAATAAAAGTGAATTAAATTATTTAGTATGTTAATTGTGTTGTTGAAGTCTTGTGATGAAGATGGAAGAATAATGGTTTAAATTAGCATGAAGAAATTGTTATTAAGTTGTTGTCGGAAAGTATACGTTTTTATTATAGATTATGTAATTGAGAAGAATGAAGTTCTAAGGTGTATATGGTGATTGTTGTAAATGAAATTGAAGGATATAAATATGTCGCGAATGTTTATGTTGAAATTTGGAGGTTTTGAATGGATTATGAATTTGGTGGAAAATTTGTATATTTTGTGAATATTTCGTAAAATGATATGGAATGTTTCAGAAATGATCTTGTTGGGTTGATGAATATGAAAATATTAATGTTAGTTTGAGAACGTGAAGTTAGTTTGGAGGTTGTTGCTTTATGAAGAAAGAAGACTAATTATGTTATGTTGTGTTTCATTGTGATTATTGATGTTGTTGTTGGGTTGTTGTTGATTATTTTGAGCCGAGTCGAATCTCGGGGATGTCATATGTGTGGGAAGTCTTTGCCGAAATTTCGGTAGCCAAGTATAACCCAAAGATTGAAATGTTAACTTGCATGAATAGTAATTGGTAAGAATGACCATTTGCGATTTTGGACGAAACGGAATTGAGATTTGAGGAGCGTAAGCACGCAATCTCGGGGTATGTAAAGCCTTCCCTATCTTTCTTTGGCATGTTCGAGTCTAATAGGCTTGCGGCGAGCCTCGATGACATTTACGCTTCTCGTAATTCGAGATTGAAATTAGCGCAAAATACGTCGATAAGATTGAACCCTTTTCCTAAATTTGGCCTATAAGTATATAACTTCCATAAATGGAATGAAGCATTCTAAAATGATTTTGGACGACTCCACAAGGTTTATTATCTATAGTATATGTACTTTATTAAGGTTGGGTCCGAGGTGGGCCCACGATACCCCGATACTCCGGTATGACTCAAATTGGTCTATTTTTGTCCGTTTTCATAGCTAACCCTTGATTATGTTCCGTACGCTAACTAATAGTGTATTATGACTATCTACTACAATTTTGGATACTAATCCGACCTCACGGAACGATTACGGATATTCCGTTCGATATGATCCGACCTCGATTCGATTTGATTTTCCGGACTATTTCGGTTCATTCGTACGTATGTTGGTCTGTATGTATATGGTTTCTCATTTGTACATTCGTGGATGTCCCAATATCTCCTTCACGCGCGCCGGGCCGAGGTTACGTGATTCGTGCACCTCATTGCATTGTTCACCGCGTCCCTCGGATTGTGCGGGCGGGATACGTACGTATTTGATATGACCGATATGGTGCGATTATGTGATATTATGGGGATGGCGGCCGGATGGCATATGATTTGATTCGTACGTCCACCGCGTCCCGTACTACGAGGGCGGGGTTACGTATCGCGTCCCACGCAAAGGCCGGGATCCGTACGTGCTTGATTGGCCGGGATCCGATTTCCGATACGTACGTACCCGTATGATTATGACTGCGACTCGCACGCATAGTTCCGTGCGATTTACCATGACTGCGCACGTCCGATACGTACCTCGGATTCGATCGTCCGCCACATACCGAGATGGTTCCTCGTCCTCGAGAATCGACCACACGCTCCGTAAGTACGTTCCTCGCTTGGGCACTTCGTCCGTACGCTCCGTAAGTCTCGACTACGCACGAATCGCATTCGTCCGCTATACCGTAATATCCGTCTGTTATGATTTTTACGTATCTGATTCAGTTATTATATTTATGTATATTGTGTTTCCGTTTTACATACTCGGTACATCTTCGTCGACCCCGCCCCGGGGGGGGCCGTGTTACATGCCCGCGGTACACGCGCCGCACGGCACGCCGTTTAGATTCGTCCGTGACGTCGTGAGAGCTCACCTTGATGGGAGCTGCTATTTTTGGTATATATCTCTGTTGTACGTATGATCGTATATATGACTATTTGGGTACGGCGGGCCCCGTAAATCTTCGATTCCCGCCTTCCCCGTATGTTAGAGGTACGTGACATATACGTGAGGTGTGGGTTGTCAGTATGCAGGTAGGTATGTGTGATACGCAACTTTGTCCGACATAATAGCCACTAACGGCCTTTGTACGGGTTTATGTATGTATATATGTATGTTCGTACAATGTATGTTATGTACGTATGGATTTATGTAGGTACGGCGGATTAGCTATCCGGTACGTCGGATGTTGTTAGGTAGGTACGTATGGGTGTCCAAGTAGGACCCCAGTCACGGCCCACGGAGTTGGGTCGTGACATGTTCGATGCCTATTGATGTGTTGTAGATCTCGAGAAGTCAAGACTTAAATTTGGATTAGCTTAGGAAGCAATCAAGGTATGTAAAACTTACCTTTCCTTCTTTTGGCATGTCTTAGATATGGCTAAGTTATGATATGTTATGAGCTTCGGGGGTAATTCTATTCTTAAAAATCCGAGCACGTTTGTGAGTCGTATTTGCTTTTGATGTTGGCATCCTTATGTGGACAAGCCATGGTTTATATGTCTTGTATGATTGATTTTCAAAAAGTTGCATAAAAGTTTGGTTTTAAAAAAGTTTTGTTTTCAAAAAAAGTTTTGATTTCGAAAACTACGAACGTCCGTAACTTTCACGAGACGAACCGGATGGCTTTGATATGTTCGTAGATGATTCTATGACATATGATGACTATGATTTTCATGGGCGGGCTCGACTTGGGTTGACACCCCTCGTCGTGGGTCCCGCGACCTTTCTTTGTGTAGTACTAACGACTTTTTGAAAGGATATGATACGACTATTATTCCGATTTCAAGTACGATTATATTACTTATCTTTTGAGTTTGTAATAATGATTCGATAACATATGATGACTATGATTTTCGTAGGCGGGAAGTTGGGGTTGATATGTTCCGAGTGATATTCGGAATAATTTTGATGGCTTTTGAAAGAATTCAATGAATGATGGTTCCTTTCCGATTATGACTATATAGTCTAGTCCGAAATAATGATTCGTATACTTATGATTTTGATACGTGACTATGGTTTCGAAGTTCGGTTTAATATGTTCCGAGTGATATTCGGAAGAAAATCGACTTGATATGTTGTCTTCGTTTTGAAGTAATAGTTTGCTTGGAATCGGATGAGTGGTGTAATAAAGATTTGTATGCATATGGCTACTTACGATTTTAGGCAAATCGTTTTGTGTTATATCCTTCCAATCCCGGGCCGGTTATTATCGTGCATATGATAAGTTATGATGTTATGATGTGATTTCGGTATGTATGATGTGATTTCGAAGTGTGATGTGATATGCGATATTATCTGGACTTTTGACCGCGGTATGTGATATGTGATAATGCCGTGGACATTTGACCGCGTCCCTCGACATTGAGGGGCGGGGACTATTTGACCGCGTATGTCGGCGTTTGGAGATGTTCGGAGATATAAAACCTTGATATGGAGTGTTGTGGCGTCCGGATGGCATAGTGGCGACCACGCGTCCCTCACTCGGGTCCCGGGGACCGTATGTGATATGTGATATGATGTTTGATGATATGATAACCGATACGATATGATATATGATGGCGTGGTGTGATGTATGATTATTATATGATATGGATGATTTTACTTCCTCGGTATATATTATATTATGGATCGGGCCGTACGTTCCACGCACTATTATTTTATTTATGGACCGGGCCGTACGTTCCCGGCATTCGATTAACCCTCGGTTATATGATATGTCCTATTTATATCGTATATGTGAATCGAAATGTTTTTCAAAATAAAGCTAAGCATTTTGAGCATTCGATGGTTATATGTGTATGGAATTGATACGCTTATGTATGATTTGTATTTCGGATATAAGTACTTTGGTATTTGGGTTATTATGCTTACTTTTACGTACACCTTACTTCGGTTATGATTTCGCTTTACGTATTTTACGCTATGCATACTCGGTACATATTCCGCATCGACCCCCTTTCTTCGGGGCTGCGTTTCATGCCGCGCGGTACCCACGGATGAGTAGATGATGTTAGCGGAAGATGTTCCGTCTACGGATGGGCGAGCTCCATTTCCTCGAGTCTTTGCCGATGTCGAATGCTTTTGTATGGTATACGAGTTATGTTAGAGACTTTGCGGACGGTGTCGTGTGTGTGATATGTCGGTTTGTGAGCGGCTATGCGTAAGCAATGTATTATTATGCATTATGATTTTTTTTGTAATCGTCTATGTAAGCCGATATATCGGTACGCATTATGTTACGGATTCGTTACGACTACATATTTTATTTGATTTGAAAAAAGACGAAAAGTATGTTTGTTCTTTGAAAAAAAAATTTCGTTACGTGCATTTTGACACGTTTTGCGGGCCCGGTATGATTATGTGTATTACGAAAGTCCGCGGGTTCGCTCGGCCCTAGGTAAGGGTCGGGTGCCCATCACCCTATCGGATTGAGGGTGTGACAAATTGGTATCAGAGCAGTTCGTCCTATGGGTTGTCTGCAAAGTCGTGTCCAGTAGAGTCCTGTTTATGGTGTGAAGCGCGCCACATTTATAAACAGGAGGCTACCGGGCATTTAGGATGGTTACTTTTCTTTCACATCTGAGATCGTGCCATAGATCAAGCTATAGGAAATGGGATTTCTTTCACTAATCTTTGATTTCGTGAAGAATAATAGCGGCGATAGAAGAAAAGGATTGATGATGTTGGAAGTTACTAAGCACACGGGTAAGCAAAGGTATGAAAGATATATGTTGGGAAAGATATTGAAGTTGCGATTGAAATACAAGTTGAAGATTAAAGGGGGAAAGTAAACAAGAAAGTGTAACAGGTGCCGTTTGAGTTGGGCATACGAGGTATGTTTATCAATTGTGTACTGTTGATGATATTGGGGAGCCCTGTGTGGCTGCGATATGATATGATATGTATATATGTATTTTGGCCCTGTGAGGCATTGTTGGTATCTCCTGTGTACAGGTTTTGAGATAGTAAGAAATACAGAGGAAACTCTGTCGGAATTTTCCCAGAAATAAAAGGAGAACGAGACATGGGTTTATGACACGACTTGAAAGGTCGTGTCCACCGAAATGGTAAGATTTGAGTAAGCTACGAGTATGGCTGATATCGAGAAAGAAGTAATAGTATGAGTAAGACAAGAGTAAGGAGGGCTAAAACGGTAATTGTGTTATAAGAATGTGTTGAAATCTGTAAAGGCTTCGACTTACTCCAGATAAAATTTATGTCTTTGAAGGTCATGTGGTGAGTGCGGACGCGATCATACTAGAACATTACGGCATCGTATTTCATCGATCCTAATAGCATTAAAGCATCGTATTTCATCGGAGTTCCAAAGTTAAGCGTCTTTGGAGTGAGAGCAATTTTAGGATGGGTGACCCCCTAGGAAGTTTTCTGGAAATTTTACAAATTCAGACGCAAGAGGCAAATGAGAAGTTAGAGTGGCCTAAGGGAAATTAGAGTGTGTGGCGTGGGCAGGAACCTTACGAGGTCGTGTAGAACGGGGTGAATTAGACCGGTGAAGAGAAAGGAAGTGCATCACGACTCTAGTATTGGGGTGAGTTTGAGTAGCGTTTGGAAATATTTGGTGAACGAGATTGCATGCTATGGTAATAAGGAAAAGTTGAAATCGAGATCCTTAAGACCCCATACGACTAGTTGAACATTCGAGGACGAATGTTCTAAAGGGGGAAAGGATGTTATACCCCGTACTTTGTACGTCGGAATATTCTAAGTCGGTTGCGATAAGTTAAGGACAAGGTTGTAAATTTTTCCGATTTTGTTAAAAGTACATAAGTTGCATATTCATCTTTTATTGGTATGGAATGTTAAGGGTAAATTTGGAATAAGGAAAATTTGGGACCAAAAGATGAATTAT
This sequence comes from Lycium ferocissimum, assembly GCF_029784015.1. NCBI lineage: Eukaryota > Viridiplantae > Streptophyta > Magnoliopsida > Solanales > Solanaceae > Lycium > Lycium ferocissimum. The sequence goes on from NW_026716665.1 coordinate 15,994, forward strand.
GGAAAGTTGGACATTTCATGAGAATTTGGGGTTAGAAGTGAAATTATGAAAACAAAGAAGTCATGAAAAAAATGGCTATGTGGCCATGTGTGAGATGTGGGCCATAGGGCCACTTGTGCAAATTATATATGATGGAAAAGATGACAATTAAATCATCTTCATCATTTATCATCTCTAGAAATTTCAAGAACCTTGGAGAGAAAAAAGGGGTGAGGTTCGGCCAAGAAAGAAAAAAAAATGGAAGACCAAAATTGACCATGGAAAATTATTTTCTTCATGTGTTTCAACTCATTGAAAGGTCCTAGACAACATGGAGTTGTTGTTGAAGCAAGCAAAGTGTTGGTTCTTGAAGTTTTCATCCTAGCCGAATGAAGAAATTGAATGGAAAAGGTGAGGTTTAATCTTCCTTACATGTTTTATGGATGACTTGTGTATGTTGTGATATGTAGAAATGAATGAAATACATGAAAGTAGGATGTTGAAGTTGTAACCGTGGGTTGTAGTGTGGCGAGTATGGATGTGTGTTGTAAGAGTGGTGAAGTAATTGTAGTTAGCATGTTTGTGCGTTGTTGTGATGTGTAGAAATGAATGGAACTCATAAAATATTGGAGTTGATGTTTGGCCGTGTATGTTGGATTTGGCCGTGTGTGTTGTGTTGTGTAGTAAGTGAAGAGCTAATTTTATTTAGTGTAATTTGGTTGTTGTGTTGTGGAATATGTGATGTAAACGAGAGTTTAATGGTCCAAGTTGGTGTCGTAATTGTTGCGGGCTGTTTTGGAAGCCGATTTGAATCAAATATAGTTTGTGTAATTATGATAATAATGTTGTTAAAGTGTGGTTTGTTGGTCTAGTTTGTGAATTTTGAAGAAGAAATGTATCGTTGTTGTTCTTATGGCATTTGGAAGTTTCGGGTTCCATTATGTAGTGAATGGGCTGATTTGGCTATTTTGTAGATTGTTGGAAGCATTCTTGAATCTTGTTTAAGTGGTTTGGATTAGTACTTGAACGTATGAACATTGATGTTGGTTTGATCGTATGCGGTTGATTTGAATGAAAATGGGATACCGTCAAATTGTATGGAAAAGGGTTATTAATGTTAGAATGTGTTTTGAATCCATTATTGATGTTGTTGGAATGGTTGTTGGTATTGTTGTTGATAATATTGGCCGAGTTAAATTCTCGGGGTGTTGAATTTACAGGGAAAATGCTGCCCAAATTTCTGTAGATAAAATGATGGTTTGGAGTTGAACTTTCTGATGCTTATGGCTGATGTTCGATGCCTATTGATGTGTTGTAGATCTCGAGAAGTCAAGACTTAAATTTGGATTAGCTTAGGAAGCAATCAAGGTAAGTAAAACTTACCTTTCCTTCTTTTGGCATGTCTTAGATATGGCTAAGTTATGATATGTTATGAGCTTCGGGGGTAATTCTATTCTTAAAAATCCTTTCACGTTTGTGAGTCGTATTTGCTTTTGATGTTGGCATCCTTATGTGGACAAGCCATGGTTTATATGTCTTGTATGATTGATTTTCAAAAAGTTGCATAAAAGTTTGGTTTTTAAAAGAGTTTTGTTCCTAAATGATTTCGAAAACTACGAACGTCCGTAACTTTCACAGACAGAACCGGATGGCTTTGATATGTTCGTAGATGATTCTATGACATATGATGACTATGATTTTCATGGGCGGGCTCGACTTGGGTCGACACCCCTCCGTGGGCCCCGCGACCTTCCTTATGTACTTCTGACGATTTTTGAAAGGATATGATATGACTATTATTCCGATTTCAAGTACGATCAGTTTACTTATCTTTTGAGTTTGTAATAATGATTCGATAACATATGATGACTATGATTTTCGTAGGCGGGCCCGGATTGGGGTTGACGCTCGTCCGTGGGTCCCGCGATCTTCTTCTGTATAATTCTGATGGCTTTTGAAAGAATTCAATATGACTACCTTTCCGACCCCCGAGTATGACTATATATTGTCTGTTGAGTCTGAAATAATGATTCGTATACTTATGATTTTGATACGTGACTATGGTTTCTGAAGTTCGGTTTAATATGTTCCCGAGTGATATTCGGAAGAAAATCTGACTTGACTATTGTCTTGGTTTTGAAGTAATAGTTTGCTTCAGTTATTCTGTTGAGTGTGTAATAAAGATTTGTATGCATATGGCTACTTACGATTCTGCTCGTGCGTTCTGTGTTATATCCTTCACCGGATCCCGGGTCGGTTATTATCGTGCGCACAATCTGAAGTATGATGTGATTCCGAAGTATGATGTGATATGCGATATTGACCGCTGGACTTTTGACCGCGGTATGTGATATGTGATAATGCCCGCTGGACATTTGACCGCGGGCTGCGACATTGACCGCTGGACTTTTGACCGCGGTATGTCGGGTTTTGGAGATGTTCGGAGATATAAAACCTTCTGAAGTATGATGTGTTGTGGCGTCCAGATGGAGTGGCGACCACGTTCTGTCCGCCGGGTCCCATTGTTTGACCGTATGTGATATGTGATATGATGTTTGATGATATGATAATCTGATACGATATGATATATGATGGCGTGGTGTGATGTATGATTATTATCTGATATATGGATCGGGCCGTACGTTCCTCGGTATTATTATATTATATATGGATCGGGCCGTACGTTCCTCGGCACTATTATTTTATTTATGGACCGGGCCGTACGTTCCTCGGCATTCGATTAACGTCCGGTTATATGATATGTCCTATTTTCTGTATATGTGAATCAGAAATGTTTTTCAAAATAAAGCTAAGCATTTTGAGCATTCTGATGGTTATATGTGTCTTACGACTCGCTTATGTATGATTTGTATTTCGGATATAAGTACTTTGGTATTTGGGTTATTATGCTCACGTTCGTACACCTTACTTCGGTTATGATTTCGCTTTCGTATTTTCCGCTTTTGCATACTCGGTACATATTCCGCATCGGCCCCCCCCTTTCTTCGGGGGCCGCGTTTCATGCCACGCGGTACCCACGGATGAGTAGGTGATGTTAGCGAGAAGATGTTCCGTCCGGATGGCGAGCTCCATTTCCTCGAGGCCGCCGATGTCGAATGCTTTTGTATGGTATACGGAGTTATGTTAGAGACTTTGAAGACAGTGTCGTGTGTGTGATATGTCGGTTTGTGAGCGAGCCGCGTAAGCCAATGTATTATTATGCATTATCTTTGCAGATTTGTTTTGTAATCGTCTATGTAAGCCGATATATCAGTACGCATTATGTTACAGATTCGTTACGACTACAGATTTTATTTGATTTGAAAAAGACGAAAAGTATGCTGTTCTTTGAAAAATTTTCCTTCTGCATTTTGACACGTTTTGCTGGCCCTGTATGATTTTGTGTATTACGAAAGTCTGCGGGTTCGCTCGGCCCTAGGTAAGGGTCGGGTGCCCATCACACCCTATCGGATTAAGGGTGTGACATAAGGTCGTGGATCCCCGATTATGTTATGGATTGATCATAACCGTCATATCTCACCTTGGAGGGACTAGCGTTTTAAGGTGAGCGCATATAAGGAAAACATCACTAGATTATAGTCCACATCATTAACTTCATAAAGACATTATATCGTGGATTCTAGGATCTTTAGACTTAAGCCCATCATTATCATTATCGTAATCCTAATATATCTCATAAGGCTATTTATGAACAAGGACTCTTAGTTTTCTTGAAAATAGGAGATTCATGAAGAGGAGGGAAATTCATGTCATAAGATTCATGCCATAGAGAGAAAGGGTTAGCCTCACATACCTTTGTCATTTAATTATTATATTGCTTGCTCGTTCTCCTTTAATGCACTCGTTTATACCTTCAAGGGAATTCGTATCGACATTAGCTAAACGATCATAAGAACGTACTTACTAAAGCTAGAGAAAATTGGGCAGCGTTTCCTTTGTTTATACGACTTCCTCCATATTCCATATCAATTCCCAATCATTCATAACGACAATCACAATATCATAAACGACAATCGTCATTCATTTACATTATTCACATTTCACAATTTCACTCCAAATTCTCCATAATCATGACCAAAGCTCACTATCGTGTTCTTCCGCATATAATACTTATTCCATGTTCTAAACGTCATTTATAACGTATTTATAATCTCAACATATTCATTTTCATGATTCATTCCAACTACTACTCAACAATAGTACTATTCACACATTTATGACCCATTTTCTATACCCTTTCATGGTCCGTGGAACATGGTCGTGGAACTCACAGTTCCACCGAAGTTGTTCCCGCCGCCTCGTTTGATCTCCAATCCTTATGGAACCTTCTTAACACTTGTTTATCAGTTCATTAACAATCTAAGGGGCGTTATAACTCTTTCTCAAAGTATCATTAAAACATCATTAACTCGATACTCATAATTTTGCCCGACACACAACTTATAACTCGCTTTCCTTAACAACTTTCTTGTCTTAACCCGAATGTCTTTGGAAATCTTAATTAGGACCGTTAAAGACTATTTTTCACTTTTCCAAACCTCGTATACGTCATGCCCTTCGTTAGTCTATTCACTGTACGCTAATGGGAAATTTCTCAGGTGTAACATATGCTAGACCTTTAAGAAATTTGAGATGAACAGTTAGTGTTGTTATATCCGGCATTTTAGCATATTTGGAAAGTTTGGAATAATCTTTGCTTGTAAGAAATAAGGCCACATTTGGATCTTACTAGTATGAATATGTCGGCTATGGAAACATTGGTGCGGAATTATCGAGGAAGGTTAAGGATAAAATCGGAATTTCGGAAGTTGGTTTCATGAATTACAAAAAAAAATTTGGCCAACAATTGGGCTCAAAAAAAAAAGAAAGAAAAGAGGCCCAAAATGGTGGAAGTGGCCGGCCAACATAAGGCCCAAGTCCATGGAAATTTAATCCATGTGATTAATATGTATAAAAGGGGCTAGTCTTCAAGAAATTTCAAGAAACACCAAGCAAAAACAAGAACAAAAAAGAAAAGAAGCAATCGGCCAAGAAGGAGAAAAAAAAAAAAGAAGAGAAAAAAAATTCTTGGAGCCTCAGTCTTTGATGCAAAAATCTTGTTCCTCTTGAATTAGTAACAAGCTCAAGACGCTCTTCGACGTGATATAACTAGTTAAGCAAAAGAACGACGTTTGCGGCGAGTTGAAATTTGAAGAATAAGGTAAGAATTCTATTCTTTTGTGCTATGAAATAAGTATGCATGTTAGAATGACTAGAATTGGATAAGAATTAAGGGAGTGTGGTGTGTGTGTGCATGGCCGTGTGTATGTGTGAGGTAGTGCATTATCGCGAGCCATGGTGTTGAGAAAAGGCAAGGATGTCATGTTTTCTTTTCATGTTATAGAAGATTTATAGGTGTTGTGATGAGTATAATTGAATGAAAGTTATAGAAATGTGGTGTGTTGAAGTGTGTGGCCGTGTGTGTGTGTGAAGAGTGTGTTTGGCCGTGTGCCATGTAGTATGGAGGAGAGGTGAATTCAAGTTCATTTAGTTTGTTAGTTGTGTCGTTGTGACCTTTGTGACGCAAATGAAGGTTTAATGACTTGAATTGGCATTGAAATTGCTTGTATGTAATTATGAGAAATTATGTGGATTTTATATGATTTTTATATAAGTGTGGAAGTAAGATCTTAGATGTGAATTATGATTATGATTTATGAAATTGGAAGATGGAAAAATGTTATGAATATGCATGTTGAAGATTGAGGTTTTGGATGAATTATGGGTTTGATGGAAAACTTGTGTATTGTGAGGAATAATAAGAAAAGTGCCCGAAATGTATTTGAATGGCCTTGAATTAGTAGATAAGTATGCAAACGTTGATATTGGATGGAAAGTGTGAAGTTAGAACGGAGGTTAACACATTATGTAGAAAGAAAGACTATTGTGTTAATATGTGTTTTGTAGCGATTATTGGTGTTGTTGATATTGTTGATGTTGTTGTTGGGTTGGTTGTTGTCATCTAAGCCGAGTTTAATTCTCGGGGATGTTGGATTTATAGGGGAGATGCTGCCCAAATTCTTGTAGACAAGTAAGGGCTAAGAATAAGCTCCCTAAAGGCATATGATTTACATTTGGTAACTTTGACCATTTGCAGATTCTGGACGAAACGGGATTTGAGTTTAAGCGAGCATAAGACGTCCGTAAGGTATGTAAAGCCTACCTTTTCTTCATTTGGCATGTCCTAGTCATACTAGGTTAAGATTGGAACCTCGGGGATAATTCTGCTCTTGGAAATCCGAGTTTGATTTTGCATACTATTCACTCAGCGCAATTGAACTATAATCCTTATATTTGGTTGAAAGAATGCCTAAACCTCCATAACTTCTGTAAATGTATCCGAATCGCTTCGAAACCCTCATAGATGACTTTAGGCATCCTAATGTTTGTAATTCATGCCCGCCACCTCGATTTGACCTGAGGTGGGCCCGCAAGTCCCGAGAATTCCCTTATTTGGTTTGTTTGTCTCATTTTCGTATGATATGAAAAGGAAACGTTTGCCTATGACTCTAAAGTCCGTTTGGAATGCCCTATAATGATATTTGAACGTCCTTCATTTTGAATGATACTAAATTTTCCGAGAATGACCTACGATGTGTTTTTGAGAAAAATTGATAACTTAAAAGTTCGCGACTTTTGTACATTAAATTCCGATTAACTCGATACTCATTTTGAGCCTTCTGATCCTAATGTGTTCGCATATGAAATTATGTGTCGAGTCCTGGAACTTACTTTTAAATTTGCATATGGTTTCTGCACTACTCTGCTCGTGCCAATGATTATGACTTCGTTCGCGTTATCCGGCGGCCCGCGATCGTGCGCATTATGAGACATTCGGAAGTATGATGTGTTACGGTTTCGAGACCTCGCCATAGGGCCGGTTACCGTTTATGGTGTTATGATGTGATATGGCATCCGATCTATTCGATGATTTGATGTGTGTGATGTTGTGATGTGTTCGGAGATGTACGGGGGATTTGAAAACATCGGAGTATGATGTGTTGTGGCACCGGCGTCGGGGGGTGACCACGTTCCCGAGCCCTATGCATGACTTTTATTTGCATTTTGTATACTCGCATTCCGCACGGTCCGATCAATCTTCGTATTTATTTATTCGTATCTTCCGACTCCGAGTCACGGTTTGGATTGCCCTATGCTTTACATACTCGCACATTTTCCGTCACCGACCCCACCTTCTTCGGGGGCTGCGTTTCATGCCCGCAATACTAAACGCTCGGTTGGGCGATCCTCCGGTTTAGGCTACCCAATCTGCTACTTTGGAGTGCTCCCTTGATCCGAGCCCATATTTTGGTATATATCTTCGTTATGCATACTCGTATATTTATGACTATTCGGGGCACGGGGCCCGTCCCGTCATATGTTCGTATGTTCGTTTTGTCGTAGATCCGTAGTCATATTTGTGAGTCGTGGGTCCGGTTTGTTCGCATATGATTCGATTTGCGACCTTAAGCGGCCCCGTTGTTGCTATGGCCGATATGGCCCACATGTTTGTATGTATGTGTATGTCTGGGCGATGTGCATTCCGCCAGTTTTGATTTTGATATGATGATTCTGCACGGGCGACCGCTTAGGATAGCATTCGTTTCAGTATTTGTGTGATGTCTGCTATCAGTTATCGGTACGTATAATATCTGTTAAACCTGGATATGCTCTAACATGACAATCTGGTTCGTAAGTTTGTTTGGGTGCCTAGGTAGGGCACCAGTCACGGCCCACGGAGCTGGGTCGTGACAAGTGTGGCTTGAATTTGCATATCCAGATGGCCCGTATGAAGCTATATAAGAATGGGAGAGTATCAGATTGTTTGAGATTTAGAATTTCATTCTGAAGAGATTTATGAGAATTATTAAGCAAGACAAGTTTACCCTTGGATATTTTAGACTTCACAAGAATATGCGCGAGATGGGCCGAAGGGCCTATGAGATATACCCTCAGATTTGGGAATCCGCATATCCAGTCTTTTACACGTCCATGCTCCGTAAGTGTATTGAGAAATCCCCCAAAATTGTACTAATTGATGATATTTAGATTATAGAACAGTTATCGTACAAGGAAGTTCCTACTACCCTCTCAGATCACCAAGTTCTAGGGTTGTGGATTGAGAATCAAAGATGTAATCTTGGTAAAATACTATAAAGGAATGTGAATGTGGAGGAAATGACTTGAAAAGTTGAGGAAGACAGGAGATTCAGATATCTGCGCTTGCTTTGCCCGGAGGAGATCCAGATATCTACATTTGATTCCATTACCAAAAGGGATTTAGACTGAGACATCATAGCCTTCAGGTATGTATATATTGTAAGTTACTGTCATTAGTCGTGTGGGTCCATTATTGTTATTGCTTGTTGTGGCCCTGTGTGGCGTTGTATATTTTGGGTTGCTGTGTCATAGGTTGGTAGTGATACAGTTACAGAGAAAGCTCTGCCAAAATTTCGATAAGATCTCTGAGAGTTTAACATTCGAGGACGATTGTTTCTAAGGGGGGAAGGATGTTACACCTCGAAAATTTTCACGTCATTTGCGTTGTAAGTAAACTAACGTAAGACAGAGAGGTCATGGAACCCTTATAAGGTTAAGGAGGACCTCTAACAAGTTCTAAACAAAGGTCTAAAGATTTCGGGATCAACCGAATCGGAAAAATTAATTTTGTCAAAAATTTGGGAAAACTTGGCAGAATTTTAGACAGAAATTTTGGTCCAACTTGAGAGAGGCATATCTCCTAGAATTTGAGGAGTTATAGAATCCATAAGCAATGTAAATTTCAAGTTCAGTGAGTTTTCTTTTCAATGCAACTGAGAAATCGCGATTCTGAGAAGTACGAAATAGAAGTACGGCCCGTTCTTTGAAGTGCGTCCCGCACTTTTTGCCCGCACTTCACCCAAATTTTCCAGGAGTTGGATTTTGACCCTCTGATGTGCCATGAAATTATGGCACATCTAATGCTTTTTTACTCTAAGTTTTACTTGTTTTCAAGTAAGTTTGTGTTAGTTTGATGCGTTTTGTGTGTTGTGCAGGTATTTCGAAGTTAGAATGCTCGGAAAGTAAAAAACGAGGATATCAAGTGATCTGTACTGATATGCATTAAGGACAGACCGTCAACATGCTCGACGTTCCATCGAGATGCCTCGTCGATCAACGTCCCGCAGAGTGAAAAAGTCATCAAACCATCGATATGATCGACGGTCCGTCGAAGTGCCTCGACGATGGAAGTCCTGCGAATTGAAAAGTTGTCATCAGATCGTCGTAATGCACGTCGACATGTCAACGACAGTCGAAGCGGAACGATAACCCGTCAAAGTACAAGTCGAGCTGGAACAGGACTGGGATTGATTATTCCGAGTTTAACTTGTATAATACCTGTTTAGGTTTTATTTTTCAGACATCTGGAGTTTTAGACTTGTAGTAATTACTTTTGAGTTGTTATTACTTTTGAAGATTTTCCAGACAAATACATTCGTTACTTTCAAGTTTTATTCGTAAGTTTAATACAAAATTCAATTATGCAATCTTCAATCTTTTATTGTTTTCTTGTTGCCATGAGTAGCTAAACACCTTTACTAAGGTTGTGAACCCAAGGATGGGTGTTTTGTGATTGGGGATTGTGAATGATATACGCATAATGGATTGTTAGGGTTTATTTATTCTTCGTTTTCATCATATAGTTAGTGGTTGCAAACATTAGCTAATGCGATAAACTTTAGTTTATTTGGGAAAATAACTAGGGTTAGGTAAGAACAAATAACAAGAACTCAAGGCTTTAAACCTTGTTTAATAAATTCACTTAGGAATAAGAGGAATTTACTTGGCATAATTAACCGTTCTTCATGCATACTCTCTTATCTTTGGAAAAAAACATAGAAAGAAATAATCTTTTCTTATTGGGAAATAGTTTAGATTCACGTAGAGGTTAAGTGCATCCATACAAATGATCCATTAGAAGTATATCAAGATCGATACCCATAATCATACACTTTATCTGACGGGGACACAACCTTGGTTCTTTTTACCCATATATTTACAACTTTAAATTTCTAGTCACTTTAAATTAGTCTACAAATCAAAACAACTATAAAACCCTTTTTCTGGAATACACCAGGACCACAAGATTAGTATAATACTTGTTTAGTAAACTTTTCATACCAAATTCTCTGTGGGATTCGACTCCAACCTCATTGGGTTACTATATTTGACATCGTCCGCTTTACGCTAAATTTGAGCATATCAAATTTTGGCGCCATTGCCGGGGAATACGATTTTGGAATTACTAAATAGTGTTTACTCTTCTTAAAGTCTTTGTCATATTCCAACACACCTTGTTCGCTATCTTGTAAACCAGGTGATCATGGCTAACAACGATCTTCCAATCGACAATGTTTTTGCTGATGAGTCAGAAGCTGATGAAGACTTTGCATCTGCAATAATTCATCTGAGGGTAACTGCTACTACTGTCAAGTTTGATAATTCCCTCTATCATATGCTCAAACAAGAGGGATACTTTCGGAATGCAGTCGATGATGACCCTCACCAACATATAACAAACTTTCTGGATGTGTGCTCTTAGAATATCCAACGGGGTGTGACTCAAGAAGCGGTCCGGCTGAAACTCTTCAAATATTCATTAGCCGAAGAAGGGAGAAAATGGTTCACCAAGATGCCCCGAAACTCTATTGCTACATGGGAAGAGATAGTCAAAGTGTTTCTCATGAAGTGGTACCCCCGAGTAAAAGAGCTGAAATTCATGATCAGATTTATGAGTTCAAACAACGTAATGGGGAACAAATTTTTGAAGCTTGGGAGAGGTACAAAGAATATTTGGATAGGAGTCCAAACCATGGTTTTCCAGATCAGATTTTGAAGGAAAAGTTCTACAGAGGGTTGGATCCTATGACCCAAGAGATAGACAATAATGCTACCAGCGGGTGTTTCATGAATAAGTCCTATGCTAATATTACTGATATACTTGATCGATTGAATACAAACAGTCAAGCATGGCACTCAAGTAATTCTGATGGGCTATCACTTGGAACACTATTGATTCAAAATATTGTGAAAGATAGCCAGGAAACACAGCAGACGTTGGCACAATTGGCCACTAGTCTCTCTTTACTGACAAAGAGGCTTGATGAGAGGGAATCGAAGAAGGTGAACGTTTGTGAAGATATCTCAGGCATGCCGCCTGGAATGTACCAATGCCACGAGGGTCCATATCAAGAGGGTCCCCCTCAGCCAGTTGAGAATGTTCAATATGCAGACTATGTAGCGAAAGGGGATGTTTCTGGACCAAATCAAAGGTACTGGAGACCTCAACAAGGATAGGGTGCATACTACCAAGGGAACTATAATATCAACCAAGGGAACTACAATAACAACTATGGTGGACAAGGTAGATACAACAACAACAATGGTAACTTCGGGAACAGAAGTTCTAACCCTTATATTCCACCAAAAGGGTAGTCTAATGATCAAGGTAGTTCAAGGTTGGAGTCAATGCTTGAAAAAGTGTTAGCAAGTCAGACAAACACTGAAAAGACATTATCGAGGCTATCAGAGACAGTGGTTTCTCATTCAGCAGCTATTCAGAACCTTAAACAGCAGATGTGTGATCTTTCTGGAGAACAGCATCCTACCAGAAAATGTGGGCTTCCTAGTGATAGTATTCCAAACCCGAAGAATGGTGGTGGAGTGGAACGTACTTTTGCTATTAGCACGAGGAGTGGTAAAATACTTCAAGGTGCTGACAAAAAGGTGGTTGATCTAGATCCAATTATTGAGGAAGAAGAGGTGCATTCTGATGTGTCTATCATTGATGATGAGGTCCATGGTAAAGCAAAAGTTGCTAATACTCTAGAAGTTGCTGCTGATACAAGGAAACACACGATAAAAGGGGCTCTTCGTCCTTTGACTCAGATGTACAAAGCAAAGCCTCCCTTTCCTTAGAGGTTGGCAAAGAAGAATGATGATGCTAAGTGTCAGAAGTTCTATGATCAGTTGAAGCAGTTAACAATGAATTTTTCCTTCTTAGATCTTTGTCAAAGAGATGCCCGGATTTGCTAAGTTTGTGAAAGATCTGCTTACGAAGAAAAGGTCTGTTCAACATGAGACAGTGAATTTAACTCATCGTGTGAGTTTGATTATTGATTCCACCACAGTTCAGAAGAAGAGAGATCCAGGGGCGTTTACCATTTCGTGCAATATTGGGCTTCATCCATTCGCCTGTGCTCTGTGTGATAATGAGGAAAGTATCAAATTGATGCCCATTGCTATTTTTAAACAATTCGGATTGCGGACGCCTAGACCGACTTTTATGCGATTACAGATGGCGGATAGATCTATCAAGAAGCCAGTTAGCGTTATAGATGATGTGTTGGTGCAAGTGGGTAAGTTCATGTTGCCCGTTGATTTTGTTATTCCAGATTGTGCGGTTGATAGAGATATTCCCATCATCTTGGGAAGACCCTTCCTTGCTACGGGCAGAGCACTTATGGACTCTGAAAAGAATGAAATCAAGTTCTGAGTGAATGATGAAGAAGTGACTTTCCAAGCAAGCAAAGGGATGAAGTTGCCAAGTGCTTATGAGAGTATTTCAGTTATTGATTCATTTGATGGGATAGATGATGCTGTCGAACATAAAATAGAATAAGAAAGTGTGGAAGAAGCTCTTGCTGCGGTTTCGGTGAACTTTGATGCTGATGATGTGGAGGGCTACGTGAAAACTATAAATGCGCTTAAGGTTCTAGGTTCTTACACTTACCACCCAAGAAAGCTTGATCTTGACCTTGCAAATAGAACTACACCACCAGCTAAGCCTTTTATTGTTGAGCCACCAAAGCTTGAGCTTAAGCAGCTCCCATCACACTTGAGGTATGAGTTTCTTGGTCCGAGCACGAGTACAGACATGCTATTGGTTGGACCATAGCATACATTTGGGGTATTCCTTCTGGTATTTGTGAGCATAAAATTCAGCTAGAGGAGGACAGCAAGCCAAGTGTTGAACATCAGCGAAGATTGAATCAGAACATGCAAGAGGTCGTGAAAAAGAAGATCATAAAATGTTAGATCTTTGGGGTAGTGTATCCGATTGCAGATAGCAAGTAGTTGAGTCCTATTCAATGTGTTCCCAAGAAAGGAGGTATCACTGTGGTACCTAAGAATGAGCTGATTTCCACTCGTACAGTTACTGGATGGCATGTTTGCATGGACTATAGGAAGCTGAATACTACCACTTGAAAAGACCATTTTCCCATGCCGTTCATTGATCAAATCTTTGGATAAATTTGCGGGGAGGTCTTACTATTGCTTCTTAGATGGATACTCAGGCTATAATCAGATCAGCATTGCCCTAGAAGACCAAGAGAAGATGACTTTCACTTGTCCTTATAGGACTTTTGCGTTTAGCCGAATGCCCTTTCGGTTATGTAATGCACCAACCACTTTTCAGAGGTGCATGTTGTCGATCTTTTTTGACATGGTAGAGGACTTCTTGGAGGTATTTATGGAGGATTTCTCTGCTATGGGCGATTCGTTTGATGATTGTCTTGGCCATCTGGATCAAGTCTTTGAAAAGATGTGAGGAAACAAATCTCGTGCTAAATTGGGAGAAGTGCCACTTTATGGTGAAGGAAGGGATCGTCCTCGGTCACAAAATCTCTAAAAAGGAAATTGAGGTCGATTAAGCGAAGATAGATGTGATTGCAAAACTTTCTCCACCCATCTCAGTCAAAGGTGTTCGAAGTTTCTTGGGACATACTAGGTTCTACAGGCGCTTCATCAAAGATTTCTCCAAGATTGCTAACCCGATGTGCAAGCTTCTTGAAAAAGAGGCTAAGTTTGTGTTTGATGACAAGTGTCGAAAGGCGTTTGATGAATTAAAGGAGCATCTCACTACTGCTCCTATTTTTTACTCTTGATTAGTCCTTGCCTTTAAGTTGATGTGAGATACTAGTGGTTTCGCGATAGGTGCTGTGCTTGGCCAGAGGCACAATAAAATTATGCACCCGATCTACTATGCTAGTAGGACACTTAATGCGGTGCATATGAACTACACGGTGATTGAGCAAGAGCTGCTTGCTATAGTATATGCTTTTGAGAAGTTTCGGTCCTATTTGTTGGGGTCCAAGGTTTTGGTGTACACTGACCATGCTACGTTAAGATATATGATGGCAAAGAAGGAAGCTAAGCCGCGACTGATTCGTTGGGTCCTTTTGTTACAAGAGTTTGATTTCGAGGTAAATGATCGAAAGGGGTCCAAAAATCAGGTGGCTGATCATCTCTCGAGGCTTGAAGAGACTAGGGTGCCAGCAGAAGCACTTGATATTGAAGATGCGTTTCCAGATGAGCAAGTTTTGGCGGTATCTATGCAAGTGGCACCTTGGTATGCGAATTTTGCTAACTATTTGGGGACTGGTATAATTCCTGACAAGGTCAAATCTTATCAGAAAAAGAAATTTTTGCGGGATGTTCGTCAGTACTATTGGGATGAACTATTCGGCGTTGCATTCTAGAGAGTGAGGTATTAGAGATTTTAAAGGCTTTCCACGACTCTCCAGTTGGGGGACATCATAGTGGTACGAGAACTGCTGCAAAGGTTCTCGAATGTGGTTATTATTGGCCTACTCTCTTTCATGATGCTAATTTGATGGTGCATTCTTGTGATCAGTGCCAACGGCAGGGGAATATTGGTAGGAGGCAAGAGATGCCTATGAACTTTGTAATGGAAGTTGAGGTGTTCGATGTTTGGGGGATAGATTTTATGGGACCCTTTGTAAGCTCCGGTGGCATGAAGTACATCTTGGTGGCTATTGATTATGTCTCTAAATGGGTAGAAGCGGTGGCTTTACCTAATAACTTAGCCAAGACTGTCATGGGGTTCTTGAAAAAGAACATTTACTCGTTTTGGTACCCTAAGGGTGATAATCAGTGATGGTGTTTCTCATTTTTGCAATAGAGCCTTTGCGGGATTGATGCAGAAGTATGGAGTCAAGCATAAGGTTGCAACCCCTTATCATCCTTAGAAAGTGAGCAAGTTGAAGTCTCTAATCGGGAAATAAAGAGTATTTTAGCAAAGATGGTGAATGCAAATAGGGCGATTGGGCCGCAAGCTCGATGATGCTCTATGGGCTTACCGCATCGCATTCAAGACTCCGATTGGACTTCGCCTTTCAAACTAGTTTTTTATAAAGCATGTCACCTACCGGTTGAACTTGAACATAAGGCTATGTGGCCTTGAATAAATTGAACATGAATTGGGAAGAAGCGACCAAGCTCAGGTTGTTTTAACTCAATGAGATGGATGAGTTCCGCTATCAGGCCTATGAAAGTGCAGCGTTATACAAAGAAAGGATGAAGCAGTATCATGACAAAAGAAGCAGTATCATGACCAAAAGATCCTGAAGCCGAAATTCTACAAGGGAGATCCTATCCTGCTATTTAATTCTAGATTGAAGCTGCTACCAGGCAAATTGAAATCACGGTGGTCAGGTCCCTTTGAAGTGGTAAGTGTCTCACCCCATAGAGATATTTAATTGAAGTCCGAAGATGGAACTCGGACATTTAGAGTGAACGAGCAGAGGGTGAAGCACTACCATGGTATGATTTCGGGGGATTGAATTGTTGACCGATATCGGTTGAAGCACCTTGGAACGAATGCTGACTTAGTGAGCCCCGACAAAGAGTAAATTAGTAACACCGTCGTGCTCCACAATTGCTATTTTAGCCTTTTTAAATCCTCAATATTCACTTTTCACCTATGGATATGATTACTTTTCGTCCTAAACTTCCGCATTCCCAATGGTGAGGGACATACCTCGATCGCCGTTATTTATAAATACTTGGTTATCGGCCTTTGATTCCCCGCCCTCATTTTACCTCGTTCTTCATCCTTTCTATAACCGAGTCTTTCACATTCCCGTCACTTATAGTACTCGTATCCTTGGCTACACATGTCATGACCTATTACTACACTGTTATCTCGCTTTCTTCTTATTTCCTTCTTCCAATTACCCTTTCTTTTCTTACACTCGCTATCATTTTCGTGACCATATGACCTCTATTCTAACTTTCCATACAGAACTTAATAAGCCTTCCTTATTCATTCTATAGCTCGCTTTTCCGTTTCACACTTGCCTTTATATTCTAACTACATAGATCACATCATAGCTTTGGCCACTTCCTCACGGGCTTCACTTATTTCCATAGCAATCCTCATCCTATTCACGTTATATCTTATTCGTAATCTATCTTATAACGTAACACTTCTTAACCCTTCACCCTTTCTGACCAACTTTATCCTCAATACCGCACAAGTCGTCCTATCCATACATTCATATCCATCACAATTCTTTTCCTTTGCACTCTTGTCTTAATCATACTATTACTTCTTTTAACTATAAGCTCGTCATAATTCGTCCTCGCTCATCCATTTAGTCGGTACCTTAATATAACTCTCTATCAAGGTTTGACCTTTTCTAAATCATCTCTTAGTATCATAAGCCCCTTCCAAATTCTTTTTTACCATATCGATATCGACCTTCTAATTATTCTTACCCTCAATTCAGCAATTAGCTTATTTCTCAGGATCGGCCGTACTTGCAACTTAATCAAATCTTATCATTACTATTAGTACAACCTTTCAAGTCATATCATAAATCCATATCTCATTCTCTTTTCTTCTTTTTTTTTGAAAAAATTTCGGCAGAGTTTCCCCTATATTTCTTACTATCTCAAACCTGCACGCAGGAAATACCAACAGTGCCTCATAGGGCCAACATATATATGTACATATCATATCATATCACGGCCACACAGGGCTCCCAATATCAATAATAATACGAAGATGATATACTTACCTCGTGTGTCCAACTCGAACCGCTTTAGTTACATTTTCCGTTTACTTCTTTTCGCTTTCAACTTCACATTTCGATCGCACTTCAATATCTTACCCGACATATAACTTTCATACCTTTGCTTACCTGCGTGCTTTATAACTTCCAATATCGTCAGTCACTTCCTTCTGTCGATGTCATTCTTCTGCTGAAATCAAAGATCAGGGTAAGGAATCTCATTTCCTATGACTTGGCTCTATGGCACGATCTAAGATGTAAAAGAAGAGTAACCACCCTAGATGCCCCGTAGCCTCCTGTTTATAAATGTGGCGCGCTTCACACCATAAACAGGACTCTACTGGTCATGACTTTGCAGACAACCCCTAGGACGAACTGCTCTGATACCAATTTGTCACAACCTAATTTTCGATAGGGCATGATGGGCACCCGACCCTTACTTAGGGCCGAGCGAACTCGCTGACTCTCGTTATACTCATAATTATGCTGGGCCCTTAAATCATGACAGAATGCATAAGGAAAGCTTTTCAAAGAACAACATACTTTTCGTCTTTTTCAAATCAAATAAAACCTGTAATCATAACAAATCTGTAACATAATGCATAATGATACATCGGCTTACATAGCCGTTTACAAAGCTGACATGTTATACGCACGTGACCCTGTCTGCAAAGTCTCTAACATAAACCAAGATAACATAATATAAACACTCTGACTTGGCAGCACTCGGGAGGAAATGGAGCTCGCCAACAGCCTAGAACATCTTCTAATCATCGTATATACGCGTGGCATGAAACGCCACGAGGAAAAGGATCAAGACGGAATATGTACTGAGCATGTAAAGCATGAAGTACGGTAAACAGGATCATAATCGACATAGGAATTACACAAAATAAATATAATAATCAGAAAATCATAAGACTTGCCTTTGAAAACATATATCATGCATATCATTATCATAAAATCATCATGTATACATATAACGTGTCCCGGCCCTCTAGTGAGGGACTCGGTAAACAAAATCATCATATGCATGCCATCATGTCATCATGTCATCATATACATATAACGTCCCCCCCCCTGTAGTGAGGGACGCAAGTAGTAAAATCATCATATCATGTACATATAACGTGCCCGCCCCTGCAGTGAGGGACGCGGTGAATGAAGTCATCATATGCCATCCTGGCCGCCTCCCCATATCATCATATCATCATCATATCATATAACGTGCCCCGGCCCTCTAGTGAGGGACACGGTGAATAATGCAGTGGAGCTGCACGAATACATGCCCGGCCCGGATGCAACGAGAGAGTAATAACGAGCTCGCACGAGCGGTAGAGTAGTGAGAAACCACATGCACATAAATCACTTTCAAAGACTCAATGAAATAATCTAAATGAACTCGTCATTTGAAAGTCGGGACAATAATTATATCAAATATCTTTCGGACGCCATCGGGAAACATATCAAACATCATGAGCATATCGAAGAATCGTAGGGACCATAGTCATACATCAAACCAATCCGAGCCCGCCTATGAAAGTTACGGGCATTATACGTTATAGAATCATTTGCGAGCATATCAAAGCAATCCGGTTCCGTCTATGAAAGTTACGGACATTTTTAGACATAGGATCTTTTAAGAACAAAAATTCTTTTGCAACATTTGAAATTCAATCATACATAAGACTTAAGGACCAAGTTTCTACCACATTAAGGATACCAATACTAAGAGGTGAATAAGGATCGTAAACATGCTCGGATCATAAGAATAGAATTACCTCGAGGATCGTGTCATAACTTACTTACAGTAAGACATGCCAAAAGAAAGGAAGGGTAAGCTTTACATACCTCGTCCGCTTCCTAAGCTAATCCAAACTCAAGTCTCGGGCTCCCTAAGATCTACAATACGTCAATAAATACCAAACATTAGCTATAGGCACTTAGGAATTCAATCCTAAGTTAGCATTTGTCTACAGAAATTTGGGCAGCATTTCGCCTGTTTATATGCCTAGCCCGAATTCTCAATTCGAACCAACAACACCAATAACAATACCAATAGTATTAACATCATTTCCAATACCGACGTATGCCGTAAAACAACCCGCGCTTAATCGTTTTCTAAATTTCTCAACCAACCAAATTTGTGATATAACTATTTAATAATTTTATTTCCGTAAAGGAGTCGAAATTCATATGAACAACATCAATAACAACGGCCTTCACATTTTACAAGGTAAATACATTTATTTTCATCAAAATTCTCTTCAAATCTCCTTCCATAATTCACAACACCAACAAACGAATTTATCAGACTATTCCCTCCGTGCTAATCCGTTAAAATTCTAAATAAACTCACTAACAATGAAAAGGAACCGTATTCATACCTTAAGCATGCAGCCCCCACGTTATCACTCTTCTCCTTGGTTGATTTTTAGCTCAAATTGAAGACAACGCAACAGACAACACTTTTCTCTTCATGGGCTTCGGAATTCGGGGCTCAGATTTTGGTCAAAATTGGTTTTTCTTCTCTCCAAGTCTCTTCTCTCTCTCTTTCCAGAATTTTCTAGTGTTCTTGGTCTGAAAAATGAGAGGAAAGGGCTGAAATTTCACTTAAATAGGCATGGGTCATGGGCCTAACCCGATTGGGCCCGGTTTGGGCCTAGCCCACTGACCTTTCCGCCTTAAAACATCCATATCTCCTTATCCCGATGTCACCTGTGGGACCACGACCTATGATTGGAAAGATAATTCAATTATCTACAACTTCTATCTTTGGTATTTTTCCAAATCCCAAACTTATAATACCATTTCTGCCCCTCGAAGTTAGATCACCCGAAAACGTTACTTAAAAATATTTGCTTGGAGGACTTCCTCTTTGATTTGGCTCAAGGGTCCTTCTTGAGTTATGTTTAACTTCACATATGTGATTCATATAAATTGTCGCATGTCCCAAAAAAATCTCAATGTGTGGGCCCCACCTCAGCTTGCGAATAATCTGACGTACAAAAATACGAAATATAATACTGTCAACGTGAGTTTAAATTATGAAGCAACAACATGATTGTCAATTTTTAAGCACGTTAATAAGGACCTTCCAATTGGTTGAACTGCTAGAAGAAAATATTTTTTTGAATCAAGATTTGAGGGGCTCAAATTCTCGGTTCCATGGCCGAATGGCCTCTCTTTATTTTTCTCCAAGTTTCTTGAATTTTCTAAGGTTTGAAAGTATGAAGAATGTGATTAATAAGTCATCCAATATACTCATATATAAGTCATCCATATGTCCCATGGCCCACACATGGCTTGGATGAATTAAAATTAACCAAGCCATGGGTGGTGCCCCACTCACACCACACGGCCAACTTGGCCATTATTTCATGAAATGCCCACTTTTCTAAATTAACTTTTAACCCCAAATTTTCCTTAATATTCCATGCCAATAAATTCATAAGCAACTTATGCCTTAACACAAAATCGAAGGTCAAAAGTCTCTACCTCATATCCCGGAATAGTCCTGTCCTTAACTTATCATGGTTAGCTCGGATTGTCCCAAGGTAGAAAATACGGGATATAATAGTTTCATTCTTCTAACTTGAACTGCATTTGCGACCACTCTATCCTCGGGAAATTTATACAAATACGGTCCTGGAGCGGCAGTGCGCCTATCTCAGCCTTAAGCCACTCGTAGTAGTTTTTATCACGACTTGGATCGTTTGGATCCTCATTCAACTTGCCTTCCCTTATCACATTCTTCCAATCTTTCTGAGCATCTTTATACCCTCGATATGACCTTCTTCATAATCTCGTACAAACTCTCCCATATTACCCACATTCGGAATAACCTATCTTATACCGAACTGTCTAAGTACTCTCAATGGTGCGTAGGGTCTGATTACCCTAATTCCCATAAGCGGTAGATATGGACGCCTACGGCTCTTAACACAAACAGTTTTGGAATGCAAATCAGGTACCCTCTACCTGATATATTCTTCTCTTAGTCTGGAAAAGATGCGAGTCCATCCTCTTTTATCTTGAACCCCACAGGGCATAGCAGTGACTCCCAAGTCATCCTCTCTCAGGGCCGGATCTCGGCGGGTAGATAAACCGTTCCTATCTAAATGCTTAAGTATCCACCATTGAACTAAGAGGTTGCAGCCCTGGAAATAATAATAACTATTGCGACATTCCCCCAAAGCTCGGTATATATCTGATAAGATAATAGGGATGATATCAAAATATTTGGTAAGCCCATTTGTTGTAAATCCCCTAAGGACAGCATGAGCAACAAAGACAACTCGGTCATCAATAGCTAGGGAGACATTTAGTGGAAATACCATGGTTCCTAGTAGACAGGTAATAAAAGCTAGTGTTTGGTTCGCTTCCCAAGACAGGAGTGAGGAAAACTCAAGGATGTGGTTTTCGTACCCCTGTTTGGATAAATACCTCCCATATAACTTTCTAAAGGCTATAGTGGGTCTTTACGCCCAATCATCTTTGTTGACAGCAAACATGTCTTTGATTTCTTTTGGGGTAGGCTTGTGAGGGATAAGGATATTTTGAGCTAATTTCTTTTTGGATCTGTTAGCACTTCCTATACTTTCCAAGACATCTCTAACCTCTTCTAAAGTGAGAGTCATCTCTATCTCTCCAAATCTGAACACCATTCTGTCGTCGTCCCAATAACCAGTAATAATCTCTAGCAGACCCGGACCCCCAATCATATCCATCAGCAAAGGTAGATGCCCTATACAACCCTTTATTTCTTTCTTCTGATCATTAGTCAAATCTTACCACCACATCACTAAACCTGGTGGTGGGCCCACGACCATATCAAACTGCGCATCAGGAGACATCTGCAAGACAGAACATCGTTAGGTCCCCGCCGCCAGGAACAGTAATTTATTTCACACACGGTACAATAATGCTTCCAAATAGCAAATAGTGGGATGCAGTGTCTTTGGGTTTTTACACCATCTGAACACAGTAAGGTGTCTTTCCTATCCGATTTAGGTAGGTCTGAGTTACTCAAACCGGTCTATGGTCAGTATGCGCTATATCAATAGGGATTTGATTTCGCTCTACGCTAATTATTCTAGAGTGATTTTTCAAACGAATGACACAGGTTACCCAAGCGGACAAGCTGGGGGTGGGCTCTCTAAGGCTGTGGGATGACCGCATGCCCACTTGACCGTAGAGACCTCCAAAGAATATATCAAAAGGTTTTTAGTGAAGGATGACCGCAGTTCATCCCGCGTCGTTATCCTTAAATAAAATGTAAAATAAACACGTGAGTGGCGGAGTATGCATGCATGAATGACAGTTATATTTTACGAAAATTTAATCACATAAACAATTTATATCACTTAGACAATTTATATCATACAAGACACATAAATTATTGGAACCCTTATGGTTAGAACCTTAAATTGTCCCCAGCAGAGTCACCATCTGTAGTGGTTCTATTTTTTCCGATTCGTATTTGCACTTGCCTTATTTAAAAAGAAAAGTGTCCCGGGGAAGTACGGTTGTCAATCGTACCAGGAAAAAGGAAAAAAATGTACTTCTACGTGGATGGTACTCTAAATGGACTTATTTTAGAGTCACCACCTAATTTTTAGGAAATTAGGAAAACCAGTTCGAAAAGGGTTCATTCAAAACGGTTAAATTTTAAAAGAATCTTAATCTAACCAAAGTATGGGTAAGGGTTCTTGTGATCCCCTAGGGAAGGTGTTAGGCACCCCGGTATTAAGGATCCGTAAAATACGCTTGACCTACGGGTTTAATAGTATGTCTATGTAAATATAAATTGGTTGTGATAAAAATAGTTTTGTTTTATATTTCCGCAAATAGAAATTAGTCATTTATGCAAAAATACCACGTTCCAAGAATCAAAAGTGGTGAAATTTTGCCCCAAATTGGGAGTTTAGGATGTCGGACTAGAACACTTAGGCTAATACTCGAAGGCTCTGAGCATAAGTAGGACTCTACGTAAGTCCACCCAAAAAATAATTTTGAAAAATATTTCGAAGTGTAAGAAAATAGTTTTAAGAAAAATAATTTAGATACACTATTATAGTCCATATAATATTCTACATACATACATACATATATATATATATATATATATATATATATATATATATATATATATATATAGTCCATTTTTTATTTCTATGCTTTTCTAAGTTTTAGTCAATTTTTATTCTTTTTAGCCTAAGTTTAAATAATCATATTAGTCTCACAAGTTTTTGTCCAAATCATCCCACACGTCTAAGTCCAAGGCCTTTTGCAAATGATCAAATCAGTCCCAAACTTCCTAAAAGTTGGTAGTTTTAGTCCTCTAGTCAAATCAGTCCCAAATTGTGTTAATGCTCCAAATTTAGTCTTATCTTTTGTGGCATTCATTTTTTGGCTATTTTAAAACATGGCAATCTCATAAGGGTTCCAATTAGCATGATAATTAGGCAAATAATCAATTTAAAGTGCACAATTTAAATGAGGTAGAGAGTTTGGGCCGACCAAGCCCAAAAAAGAAAACATTTATGCAATCAGTCTCGTTTTAATTCCACGTATGCTCCATTTTGCTCCAAGTTGTGTTGACTCGATCTAGATACGTTAGTGGGCCTTGTCGAGGCCCACCAACCGGTTTAGGTGGACAAG